>NW_022989752.1:30000-59251 GCF_902827175.1 Gymnodraco acuticeps | reverse complement strand
GGATATACGCGCTTCATATGCATAATAACGCCACGCATGAATTGTAGCCTGTAAATGCATTTCAAATGGCCACTATCTGATAATGAGCACCGATCCCAAAAGGAAGGCTTTTTTTCTTTACCCTTTTTAACGTAATAATATCGTTCAAGGCCGTGGGAGGGGATTTAAGAAGCCATTAAGCCTTCAAAATAAAAGCACTTGCCAATTTGGCACTAGTTCATGGATTAATGTTGTTCCTCTGAAGCATTGGCAACGTCGACTTGTAAACACAATGTAGGCTAAGGTATGCGACTGTTGAGATGTTGGTGTGTGTGTGTGTGTGTGTGTGTGTGTGTGTGTGTGTGTGTGTGTGTGTGTGTGTATGTGTGTGTGTGTGTGTATGAATCATGCTGTCAAGAATAGAAAGATAATGAGAATCCTACACAGTGAGAATAATTGAATGATAATCGATTAATCATCATAACATTTATTTTGATTCTCTTATATAATTGTCCATGCAGGAAGGCAGAAAATTATGTTTTCAAATATTTGAATTATCCTGTTAATAACGTTTGGGTTTGGACTGATAAAACGAAGAGATATAAAGACATTACTTAGGTGACATTTTACACTTTTTAAGACATAACAAACCAAACGATTAATTAAGAAAATATATAGCAGAGTAATGGATAATGCTAATCATTGTTGGCCCTAGTTTGGTTGATTGAATATAATTCAAATAGCTAAATGTTGATCACAAACTGCCATAGTATTTGGTGATTTCCACAAAATGCTTGTTTTGTTTGAGCTAAACGTTATGTCATGTTTACCATTCTTGCTTGAAATACGTAAGCAATTATAAAAGCTGTTGTTTACATTTCTATGTATTGACTTATTGATTTATCATCCAATCAAATAACTGTTCCAAGAATTTTCAAGTAGGCTTCAGGATAAAAGTTGAGGTCAACTTGACGCCTCGGTGAAGGGCAAATGTACACTTGTTACAATATAATAGTGTGATATAAGGCTGGATACCACATTTTCAAATGCATTATGACGATTGTAACTATCATGAATGTACCTTTTTAATTTTGCCTTGTCATCGGGAAGATCTTAATATTACTTGTCCTGGTTATATGTTAAACACAGGGTTGTATTCTACTCGTGTTTACAGGGACTGGAGGGGCATCATTTAGTTTAAATGTCAGGTACAGTTGTTTTGTTATTGACACGGTCGTTGATAAAAAAGAAAAATGACGAACATTTATTATTTATCAGCAATAATGAGTTTATTTGATTGTTGACTGTTAGAAACGTTAATAACTCCTCTACTTCAGAAACAAAATGAACATTTCTGTAAAAGCAACAATAATTTACATTCTCTAGAGCTCTGGGAAATTGTTATGGTGTTCCCTCACGGTTTCTGAAACTGAAGTAGACCAACTCCTTCCAAATGATTTCCTAACTATGAAAATGTACTAATCAGGAAAACACATACAAAAATATTGTGATGACTGCTCGAATTGTCTTAATAAAGCCCCAAACTGTTAACAAGTAAAAGGCTAGGCTAGTGATTAGATGCAATCAGTCCTTGCTAGTATGCCAACATGCGAGTGTTGTCAGTCAGTATAAGATCAGCAAATTAATGGACTAGAAAAACCCTCAGCTTTCACTTCAGCCTGACAGATGGAAGTGCAGCTCTACAGGCCTAAGTTTCACTGCCACGCTGCCAGGGCCATCTGTGACCCCCCCCCCCCCCCCCCCCCCTTTGAGTCACCCAACCATTGCCATCCAGTCTCTGGGCATTAGAGGGACATTAGCCACCCTGAGAGCCCGCCTCATCCCCGCTGCGTCCCTCCATGGTCCCTCCCCAGCAGTTTGTGGTCCGTGCTCAGATTACAGGGTCCACATTAACCTTTGCCCTCTGTGGTTTCTCTCTCTCTGTGTGTGTGCACTCAATTTCAGAGTCCTGCATTTCTGAAAATACATCAGAATCAGAACCAGAATCAGGTTTATTACCAGGTAGGTTGACACGTACGGGGAATTTAACTTCGTCGTGATGCTGTAAAACAAAAATTTAAAAAACACAGATAGCGAACTATTTTAAGAACACTATAATGACATTACAAAAAAATTGATAGTAAAATAGAAAATAAAATAAAGCAGTATTTACATTGAAATAGAATGCAATAAAATATGTGCAGTAAGCAAAGCAGATATTGTCCACATCGTGTGCATTAATGCAATATATCTGCGCATATAATCTGACACAGATACAAGCGGCCGAGATGGGTTTTCTCCGCAGGGTAGCTGGTGTCTCCCTTAGGGATAAGGTGAGAAGTTCGGTCATCAGGGAGGGACTCGGAGTTGAGCCGCTCCTCCTTCGCGTCGAAAGGAGCCAGTTGAAGGTGGTTCGGGCACCTAGTTAGGATGCCACCTGGGCGCCTCCCTAGGGAGGTGTTCCAGGCACGTCCAGCTGGGAAGAGACCAAGGGGTAGACCTAGGACCAGGTGGAGGGATTATATCTCTTCGCTGGCCTGGGAGCGCCTTGGGATCCCCCAGTCAGAGCTGGTTGATGTCGCCAGGGAAAAGAAAGTTTGGGGCTCTCTGCTGGAACTGCTACCCCCGCGACCCGACCACGGATAAGCGGGAGAAGATGGATGGATGGATGGATATAATCTGATAATCACCTAGTAACCTTGTGACAGAATGCAATATGAAATGTGTTGATTAGAGAGAAGCTGCAGTAATTTACAGCAAGCTTATCATTAGTTCACTGTTACAAGACATCCATTCCCGTGAAAACAAGGATACAAATTCAAAAGGATACATTATTCACGTTTTTAGCACTTTTTAAATTTCTTTAAAAGTATCACCATTTTAACTTCAAGTTATCAAAGCATCGGTTGATTTGTTCTCCCAGAGAGCACTTCACTTCCAAAATATCCCCACAGATAGCCAGTTGTAATACTGCAAATTCATGGTGTTTTATCAGTGATCTAACGACTCAGTCACCGTTGTGTAACCTTATTCGGCGAAAGATAATAACTCAATTGACTAAACAGACATATATTATAGTAAAAAAATATATTTAAGTCACATCTTTAAGCAAAGAAAATAGGAGGCCAGATAATTCTAATAATCTCAGTGAAAAACAACAATAATGGTTTGAAACCCAGTCAAGATTGTTAAATGAGTCTACAGTATTTTAAATATTCATCACCCATGAACTAAAGAGTTGAGTTAAGAAACCGTAAGGAGATATTTTTTGATGTCTCATGTACACTCCCACACATTTATGGATTCTTGTGATCATTAAGGTCTGATAAATAAATGATGAAAGCATCTTCAGTGAAACGTATCCTGCAGCAATAATGAGAAATGCTTTTAAGCTTTTATGTACAAACAAGCGGCAGTCTTTTTTCTTTCTCCAAGTCAGACAGTTTCCATTGGTGACCTTTTCTGGAACGAGCTTATTATTCCTGAAGCATCGAGCGGGATTGCGTTCGGTTGTCCTTTCTCAGCCCGTTGACCTTACTCAGGGTCAGGCCTGTAGTAACTGATGTGTACCCTGATAGCCTAGTCATATTAAATGAATATCAAAACTGGGCTTCTCACTCTCAGAGGGCCTTTATTATTCAGATCACTGCCCTATTTATCTCTCTCTGTCAGGCCCTATCTGATACCTAACCAAAGACATGTCCCTCCTTGTCCTTCTGCCGTGCCTCATCCTCCTCTTTTCCCCCTCCTATGCCATCTGCCAGCTGCTGTTGAACGTGGTACAGATTAAAGTGCACTTCACACACATGGATCCCAGAGGATTTAGGGTTTTACTATTAGCAATATAGAGACAGGGAGTACTATGTCTGATACCCGACATCACTGTAATATATCCTCTTTGTGTGTATGTCATCTTAGATAGAGATATGTCTGGGTTGGGGGCTTCATTAGCCATCGTAGCATGTACACTTTCAATACGTATGGGTAAAAAAGTGTTTTTCTTTCTTAACATAAAACCTTTGTCCAGATGAAAACGCAACACAAGTTGGTGGCGGGGTCGTTGTCGTGGGAGTAGCCTGATCTCAGTAGCAGACCTCTGGCGCCTCTGTATCTCAATATAGTGCACGAGTAATTCTACATTTCATTTAATCGTTTATTTGAACCGGGACAATGCACATTAATGAACATTTTAAACAAAAATAATGCTTTGAAATGTAAATGAGCCGGATTTTAGCTTTGAGGTCATTTCCATCCGTAGTCCCGTCGCATACATTTATGAACATAGCATTTATATACATGGCAAACAGAAATACATGATATACAGAAAGAGCATGAGCAGCATACAAGCATTTACCACATGGCAGTACAATGTAGCAGCTATGATATATAAAGTGCAGGAGGAGATACCCCTGTGTTAAAGTGCATTTAGCGGTGATTGCACATCTGTTTGTTTCTCAACCATTCTTTGAGTTGACCTTTAAAACTATTGAGAGTGGGACGATCCCGTATCTCAGTTGGGAGGCTGTTCCACAACGAGCTGCCTTTAATGGAAAGGTAATTTTGTCCAAAAGTGGTCCGTCTGCGATGGACTTCACAGTCTCCTCTGGTTTCTGACCTAGTGCAGGGTCCAGTGTGAATTCCCCTAAGGGGGGGGGGGCAGTCCATGTAAACATTTATAAAAAAAACACATACTTTTAAAAGACTTAAAATTGTCAAAACTCAAGAAATTGTGTTTCTCAAGGATGGCACAGTGGTGGTAGGAATTTGGCTTTCTGTCAAACACCTTGATTGCTCTCTCGTACAGTTGTTCTATGGGTTTCAGGTTTGTGGCACAAGCAAACGACCAGTTTGTAAAACAGTATTCAATGTGGGATAGAATCATGCAGTGGAGGTATGACTTTGCAGCATTGACAGAAAGGTCTGATTTGTTTAAAAATGTGCAAGTTGAATTTAACGGTATTGGATACTTTCTTGATATGTTTCTTAAAAGTCAAGTTTGAGTCCAGTATGACTCCAAGATACTTTAAGTGGGAGACTAGTTCTATTTCTGCTCCGTTTAAAAACTTCTTTTTTTTTTGACTGGTCGTTTACTGAACGAATTTATGTGTGACATGTAAACAATTCTGTAAGCAAGGGTAGAAACAGCAATATTATTGAACTGTCTGCCATCTGCATTAAATGTCTCCCCCTTAGTGACGTAAACAACAGTGAAAACGAAGTTCTAGGATATTTTAACATTGGAAAGGGTTTTCAGTGTCATTTGGATTTTAACATAATGTCAAAAGTCATAGAAATGCGTAGTGTTTCTGTTTTAATCGTAAACCTTTCCTTGACCTCTTATGTGCATGATAAGACTTGTTCTCTTATATCCTTTCTCCGTCTCTACCAGGCTGAGCTATAAGTGGAGTTTCCCTGGAGACAAGAGGAGCATGTTCTGATCAGATCCCAGCCATGAGCCACAAGTATCAGGGAGATGCGTCCGGGGAGGCAGGCGAGGAGCAGAAGGGGCCCCCGAGGAGCCGGCAGCCCAACGGGACGTCCCCCGGGGAAGCTCCCGTCCGTCGGTCCTGGAGGCCATGTCAGATCAACCAGGACGGGGAACCAAATCCCCATCACCACCACCATCATCATCAGCCTCCTCACCACCAACACCAACCCTCAGCTCGTGGGGCCCCTAGGCATCGCAGGCAGCCCCCGTCAGGGCAGAGCCAGGCTCACAGTCCCGGTCTGGTCCCGTCGTTGGTTTCCACCAGTCCAAACGGGGAGGATAATCGAGACTTTGAACCTCGTCCCGTCCAGCAAGCCCGCCCTGCTGTGACACGTTACCGCCGCCATGGAGACCCTAATCCAAGACTCAGGGGTCAAAGACAGAAGCAGCCAATCAGAGACATGCAGGACTCTCCACCTGGTGTGGAGGAGAGACAGAGTCCAGCAGAGGTGCAGGTAGAGCAACGCTCATTAGAAGATCCTGTATCCATCAACCAATTGCAGGACAGGGAATCTCCTCACCAGACTCCCATTGCCGTTGTCCCCCCCACCCAACTCTCACCTGCTCCTGCAACACATGACATGCAACCTCGCCTCCCAGATACTCCTCCTGCTGAGGCAGAAGAAGACCTCCAGGAGCCTACAGTGGAGTGTGAAGAGAAACCAGAGGAAATTCAGGCACAGGACGAAGAGCAAGAACAGGCGGAGGATGACGGAGACATCTCCTCGACCCCAAGTCACTCCCACTGCAGCCATGAGGACACACAGGCGGTCGATGAGGGAGTAGAGGAACGCTCAGAGGAGGTTGAGGAGGATCAGGTAGAAGAGATGGACGATGTACCGGAGGACATCGCAGCTCAGGGAAGTGAAATCACCGATCTCTGCTCCGACACGGAGAGCGTGGCCTCGCTCAGTTTGGACGGACCTCTTCACAGCCCCCCGCCCCTCCAGTCCCCAACTCCTCCTTCCTCCCCGGATCTTCCCCCTTTCCCCCAGATAGACCACTTCAGCGAGGACGCCAGCATGAGCCCCGTGCCCGACAACGACCTGCTGCCCGAAGACGAAGACGACGATTGCTCCGATTCGGGCTCGCCGCCGCAATTCAGCTCTTATCCTAAAACCTATGCAGACTTTTATACGGAGTCCCACCAAAAAACGTACCAAGAGCCGGTCTACGAGTCGTACCCGGAGACAAAGTCCTTTCCTAACTCTTTCCCAGAGCCCCTCAAGACCTCCTACCCCGAGTTGCACAGAGAACCTCGCAGGCAATCTGGTTGGAGGACAGAGTCTAAAGAGGCCCAGCAGGAGACCCCCTTTAACAGCCATAGACAGGAGAATGTACAAAAAGGGGCTCCATCCTCCCCCACCAAGAGCTCCCATTATGCCCAAAGGCAGGGCAGAGCTTCCCATCACCCCCCTCTGGACCGCTCGGTCGGGTGCCGCCTGCACCACTACGACGGGCAGTCCGACGTTGAGGGGGAGGGCGCCGATCAAAGTCCTCTGCCCAAAAGTCGCAGGCAAACCCCCAGACAAGCAGAATCCCAGGCCAAGAGCCCCTCGTCTGGGCAGAGCAGCTCGGGGGAGACCCAGGAGGAGAGGAATGCGGTGGGGGTGGGTCTCCAAGGGGAAGAAGTTACGAGGGCATCGGGAGACGCCATTACCCTGGCGATTAAAGACATCAAGGAGGCGATTGAGGAGGTGAAGACGAAGGTGCTGCGCTCCCCCTACACACCTGACCGCCCCGTGGAGCCCATCTGGGTGATGAGGCAGGAGGTCAGCCCCACAGAGGAGGGGTACCCACTGCAGACTGCAGCTGGACATGTGAGTGTGACTTCACTTAAGGCTTACTCTTTTTGGTTTAATAGAATATATCTCCCAAAGGACGCAGCAATATATTCTGAGACTGTTACCATTTCTGGTGTTTAACTTGATTGTTGAAAATACATTTCTATGATTTTAGGGAATATGCTCATTTGCCTTCTTCCTAGTAGTGAAATGGGAATTGATAAATTGTTATGTCTCTGCGTTATGAGTGCAAAGGACGTTTTTTGCCTAGCTTGGCGTGAAGTCTTCTCTCTAAAGTTTAAACATAGGCTTACAAACAACTCTTCTTTTTTTTCTTGTTTTTATTTCTTGTTTATTTAACACATTTTTTTGGAGTTAAACTAATATCAAGATGTTTTTCTTGATATGTCTTAGTGCCATTTCGTTTTCTCTTTCGAAGTGTTGTACTATACCTTTAAGGCTGCATACGAGTGACATTGCAGAGTTTTGTCCTGCAGTGTTGCAGTAATTCAATTAGAGTGAAATGCTTCCGGGAAGTTTTACAACATGACTTACATCCCTGCTCTCATTTCATCGTGTGTTGGATTAATGCCCACATTCTGAATAACGTATAGTCAGAATAAGATGTCTGCTGAGCTGCTGTAAATGCATGAAGTCATTTCTATTATCTTTTTGTTTCCCTCTCTCAGTCTTCCCCTCACTCCCCTGCTCAGTCGTTGTCTGAGTCTCCGTCCCGCTTTGTTCCAGTTCGGGAACCGGCCAGTCCACCGAGGGCCGAGTCCTCCAGAGCTCCTCCTCCTCAACAGTACCACCAACCGCCCCCCCAACAACACAACCACCACCAAGCCCACCTCTCACAGCAGAGGGACACCGCCAGGCCGCCGCAGACACACACACAGCCTCAACCGTACCAACATGCGGCGCCCAATCAGCTTCACCATCGGCAACATCAGCACCAACAACAGACTCCACATCAACCGCAGCTTCCGGCTCAGCGGCCGCGACCTCAAGTTCAGCCACAGTCGCCTTTACAGCAGCCAACGGTCCAGGAGGTGAACAAACAAACTTAAATCCATAAAAACTTAAGAGAAAATCGTCTTATAACTCAAGAGCTTGCTTTTGCTTCAAGTTTTCCTCAATTTCTAAGTAATTGAGGAACAGTGGTGGGCAAATGCATTGTTTGTTGCAATCAGGAACCTTTGATAACTCAATTAGTGTACTTTTACTTAAATCAGAAATTATTTGTATTTGTCCCCGAGCAGGGACATTTGCATTGTTACAGCAAAGGAGACTAAATAGAATAAATAGACATGTAAAATAAAGAGGCAAGAATAAGTACATTTTTACACCACCTAGTGTTATTTCACAACCTTGCTGAGAATGTGCAGAAGGTAATCCAATACAGGCGTGCAAACACTGGTAGACCACTACGTAACGCACTGAATCCATGGCAACATGAATGATAAATCCTCTAAAGGCGGGCATCTTTTATAAAGTGTTTATCCGCCAGCAGCTAAATGGCTGACAGCAGTAGAAGTCTTGCAGAATGTAAATGAGTTGGGAGAGACCTGCAGTATGTGAGTGGAAATAAAAGCATCATAATGTAGTGTTTCCTTTTTCTGCCTCCAGCTACGCAGATCTCTTCCTTCATTTCCAACGTTTGTGGATGGTGAGTGGATAATTAACTATTGTAGATGTTTAGTTTAGTTTTGCAAGTTCATTTTCACATTTTCACTCTTTTATATTCATGAAGTGTGTTCAGTGTTGCTTGTATGTTTATGCATGTGCCTCATGAGTGTTTTTGTCTCATGCAGTCCCGGGGCCATGTGACCCAGACGACCTTATTGACGGCATCATCTTCGCAGCGACCTACCTGGGCTGCACCCACCTGCTGTCGGAGAGGACGCCCACGAAGAGCGCCCGCATGCAGCAGGCACAGGAGGCCATGAACAGAGTGCGGGTGAGAGACAACTACACCTTATTATATTTATATATATTTCATCCTGCAGGAACAACAGGGATTCTGTGGGTAGCTGCGTCCAAAATCACTCCATTGTCCAACCAGATTTCATAGCAGCTATTTGTCCTTAAACCAAAACACAAAAAATCAAACTCAAAATGCCACAGATGATCGAGATAAGATAAGATGGACCTTTATTAATCTCCGTGGGGAAATTCAGTAGTTTAACAGCAACAGGGTGAGATTGAAAAACAGGACAGCACAGATTAATAAAAATCAAAGATTAAAATGATAAAATAACTATAAGATAAGAAATGAATTAAAATGAACATATTTACATATTTGGTCATGTGTACATATTATTTCCATGTGTGTGTGAAAACAGTGCGTATTTTAGGTAGTGAATCATATGCAGGATCAAATCCATTATCCAGGCGAGAATTTCCTTTATATATATTTTTTTCTCTAGTGTTCCACTTTGCAGGTGAAGTGTCACTTGAGTAATGTTTTCCTTCTATAAATTGCATTTATTTTTCTGATTCTTTGCAGAGAGTACAAATCATGCCATGAACTTTAACTCTCTTGTGCTGTTGAAGGAATATTTGAGGGCAGTAGTGTATCAAATTCACAGTGACAATTAAACGAAAGGTGGAGAAAACATTCTAAATATAGCGTACGTACACTTAACTGATGTTCAAGCACCTCATATTACCCCACTTTAAAATATGCAAACCCTCCCTTTAAACCGTGTTAAACTGTGTATTAAGGATGGCTTTTTGAATAAATATCAGTGCTTGAAATAGATATGAAGGAGCTGAGAGGTCCATTTTCTCAGCTCCTCTCTTTAAAGATACATTTTCCAGCACGCCTGGGCACATCAGCAGTGATGTAACCGAGGACTCTTTAAGTCACAAACCCTCAGCAGGCAGCCGGCGGGCGAGGAGTCCCCGGGTCGTACACAATGCATCATCCTCACTTCACTTCCCCTGATCCTCACAGTCAGACAGCACTCCTCTAGCTCCTCTGGATGTTATGTAAAATGCTGATCATGGCTGTGAGGCTCCAGTCTCAGTGTATAAGGTCTCACATAGCATGCAAAGGGAACACACTAAGCATATAGATAGATAGATATATAGATAGATAGATAGATAGATAGATAGATAGATAGATAGATAGATAGATAGATAGATAGATAGAGAGATAGATAGATAGATAGAGAGAGAGATAGAGAGAGAGATAGATACAGACACATAGATAGATACATAGATAGATAGACACATAGATAGATAGATAGATAGATAGATAGATAGATAGATAGATAGATAGAGAGATACATAGAGAGAGAAATAGATAGATAGATAGATACATAGATAGAGGGAGAGATAGATAGAGAGATAAATAGATACATAGAGAGAGATAGATACATAGATAGATAGACACATAGATAGATACATATATAGATAGAGAGATACATAGAGAGAGAGATAGATAGAGAGAGAGAGAGATAGAGAGAGAGATATATAGAGAGATACATAGAGAGAGAGATAGATAGATAGATACATAGATAGATAGAGAGATACATAGAGAGAGATATAGATAGAGAGATACATAGAGAGAGAGATAGATAGATAGAGAGATACATAGAGAGATACATAGAGAGATAGATACATAGATAGAGAGATAGATAGATATATAGAGAGAGAGAGAGATAGATAGATAAATAGATAGAGAGATAGATAGATAGATACATAGATAGATAGAGAGATAGATAGATAGATAGATACATAGATACATAGATAGATACATAGATAGATAGAGAGATAGATAGATACATAGAGAGATACATAGAGAGAGAGATAGAGAGATACATAGAGAGATAAATACATAGATAGAGAGATAGATAGATAGATAGAGAGAGAGAGAGAGAGATAGATAGAGAGAGAACGAGAGAGAGAGAGAACGAGAGGGAGGGAGGCTTATGCATGTGTGTTTTGGCAGGGGGGCGGTAGTGTTAGGGAGGGGCGGAGGCAGTTTGCTGAGGTCAGAGATGGCCTCAGCCAATCCCTGCAGCTCTTTGTGGAGTCACATGGCTTACAGCTTGAATCTCCTGACAACATGGCCCAGGAGAGCTCTGCATTAGTAACCGCTCTTGCTTGACAAATACTTGTGCGCAATCACTAAATACAAACGCATGTTTACACATACAAATAGAGGCAGAGAATCAGCCACCACACATGAGCAGAGTTTATACAGGAGGTACACGAATCCGCTAAACAAACAAACATAAACACACATGCACCCCTCCCCTGCACTCCCTACCTTATGTCAGTGTGCCAAGCCTGCCAAGCGGTGAATGACATTAATTATTTGCTTTCGGTCGCGGATAGAGTAACATGCAGGTGTGAGCAAAGTGACAGTCCATGGTGAGGACACACACACACACACACTCTATAATAACACCCTGCTGCACAGTGACTATTCCTGTAGTAGCTGCTTGTGTGTGGCTGCCTGTGTCCCGCCCTCGTTGCAATAAGGTGTGGTTTCACTCTGCGCTCTCTTTCTCTCCTCCTCTCCCCGTTCCCTCCCACCATTCCCTCTTTCTGCTTCAATCCGCTGCCTTTTTCTGTCCCTGTGCTTTCACACTGCACAGGATCGAACAGCGTGACGTCATGGCAACGCAGCCTACAGCTGCATCCAACGAGCAGGAAGGGCCGATGACAGAAGAGCCCCCGGAGAGGGGTGTGCGCTTCTGTTTGAGTGTGTGGGTGTGTGTGTGTGCTGATTCATTTTCTATGAGAGGGGGCAGAGGGAGAGAGAGAGAAGGAAAGAAAAGGGGGGGGGGGGCTATGTGGACAAACCAAAGAGCAGAGGAGACTTACAATTAGGTAAACCTACAAAACAACAACAACAACAAATAATATACTAAAATTATACTTTATTCACTGAGTTTATTGTATTTTTTCTGGGGTTATTACTTTTATTGCTAATTGTTCTTGTATGCATGTAGTATGACAGTTGTCTTCATAATCTTACAATACCTACTGTATATCCTTACAATGCATGCAAAGTATGTACCTCAAGAGTACGCAATGAAGTATGACAATGTACTGTATAACTCATCCACACATGTTTCCCATTTCAATGTATTAGGTCTGTTTTGTAAAGTCAGACATACTAAACACAATCAAAACACCTTTCAAATGTGTGGATTATTAAACGTGAAATTAGTCTGAAATACTAAACTCAAAAGGTTATATACTATTTGACTAGCTTTATAAACGTTATACTTGATATACACAAGTACCGCTGTGACCAAGACAGAAAGAAACAAATGAAAAGAATAAAAAGCCTGGGGTTAGTAGTAGTACCAAAAAAGAATTCAACATAACATTTTAAATAATGAAAAAACTAAAACAAACAAAAAGCATAATCAAATATCTAATCATGCACTATTTATCTATATTTATTTAAAAGAAAGCACTTTATAGTCTTTTTTTCCACCAATAGTTGAGTTGTTGATTGTGCTTTAATTCTCCAAATACTACTTTGTAGGTCTCTTAAAAAAAACACAAGTAATCTGTAGTTTTACAGATAATCAAACAAACTCAATTTCACTTCTGGTTATTAAGAATTGTTTTATTCAATTTGTAATTAATATATCCGTTTCATTATTGTGAAGAGTGAGATGCCTTCCTGGGAAATTATAATTGATAGGAATGCCCAGTACACTATACCAAAAGTCCTGTGAGCATTCCCATGGAAGCCCAGTATTTAGTGGCTCTGCCTCATAAAACTAATTGCATAGTGTTTGGTGTATGAGTGTTCACACAGATGACTTTGTATACAAAAATCCTTGTACGTATTCTGTATATTCGGTGTGTATATAGCAAATCATCAACAGATTTCAGAAGGACAAATAAGTATTTCTCCTCCCATCTGTCAGTCTGTCGTCATGCTTTAACCAGAGCCAGCCAAGTGCCTCCCTGCCCGGTCATGCTTAAGGCCATGTGATGGAGACTCCGTCCAGTTTTCTTTCTCACATTTATCACTTTTTCCCCTTTTCATTAACTGATTTATCCCTTGTCTCTATTTGTTCCCCCGTGATTTTTCTCATTCTGTCACACGCCACCTCCTTCCTTTCCTCCCTCTGTCTTTCCTTTTCCAGCAGATGCTCCCCAAAGAGAGGGTCCCCTCCCTCCCACCCTGCCCCCAGCTATTACTCCCTTAGCCCCTCCCCCTTCATTTTACCCCTTCACCCCAAAGCTGTGTTTTGTGACTTCCCTGTCCTCTCACCTTTTTGATTGTTTCTGCTGCCTCCCCTTCTTTTGTCTCCTTATCTACCTCATCTGTTCTGTTCAAATTCTCATCTCCTATTTTCTTCTTCATTGACTCCTCATCTCTCACCCCTGCTCACTCTCTTAGCTGCGAGACAACAAGCACATTATCCTGCACTGCCATCTTGTGTTCACTGATGGAAGATAAATAGCACTGTGTTGGTGCATGTTGAAGCTTTACTGCTGAGGAGGGAGAAATAACTTTGCTCAGCCTACTGTAATGGCATCAATACATTGTACTGATAATGTCTGTGGCAACTAAGCTGATATTTTGTCAAACAAATAAGAAAATATGTACATTTATTTTGCAGCTGACCAATGCTTCCATGCCAGCGAGTGGAGGAGTGTAGCATGAGGGAGGAAGAAGGGGGGGATTTGCTAAATAAAGCCTAATGCTTTATAAGCTCTGTTTTGGAGCTGGAGGAGTTTGAGCAGCCTGAATAAAAACACACTTATTTCATGTAATATGAAACGGATTAGACAATACGCTTAAGCTATAGGTCGGGATTACGCGTAACACATCAGAAAATGTTCCCATTATCACTATATTGACGGGGTTTAACTTCATTCTTTAGAAAAAGTATAAATCTAAATTAACCTAAATTCAGACATTTTTCAAACTACAAGAATGTAATCGCATTTAAAAACAATACTGCAAAGAGTCGTCATTTGTCACGTGTGGGCCTACAACCTCTTTTTAAAACACTTTTACCAATATTAAAAAAAAGAAGTATGTCTGGGGAAAATAACTGAAAACAAAAATCAGGAAGGTTGTGTTGCAACCTAATGTTTTTTTATTATTATTAAATAAAATATATATAAAAAAGATGACACCAATGGTGCTTTATATAGTTGAGAGATCAATTGAGTTTGAATCTTCCGAAATCTCATAAATAAGAAACTGTTACAAATGTAGTGTTCATGAGTGTCAGCTAAATGCTACATTTACTGTAATGTTATGAACTGTGCTTTTAATAGCATTCAAACAGTGCAGCCACAAGTCTTATTAGTGCACTTCAGCGTGTAAAATGGTTATTAACCCGTGATCTTAGAAGCAGAAGTAAAAGTCATGTTAGCCATGAAACACCTCTTTCTATTGTCACTAAGTGAAAAATAATTCTGTGTTTGAACTACATTGAAGGCCAGTATTTTCGATATGCAAACTCAATAGCATAAATGTTGTTTTGAATAAAGTGTATTTTTGAATATCTTGGGAATAAATTCATATAGTTCTCCATCTTTTTTCCTAGATCTCAATGACATTACCAGAGTGTACCCTGATGCACCTTCAGAGAGAACACACTGTGCAATGAACATGCAAATACAGAGTGTAAACGCAAACAAACATATCCATATCAACATGTTATTATGGCTGTAAAATATTGACAAGGTTGACATAAATGTTAAGGTTGATGGCTTCCTGTGGTACAAACAGCAAACTACTGCTAAAATACAAATAATGTGACCTCTATTCCTTATTTTCAAGTAAGATTCACATTCTATTTTTGAATGTACCTATAATGATGCGAAACCAGCCGGTACACAACTCCTCAGCCATTTAAAGCTCTCTCCATGGACCTGCGTGCTGTCACCTCAGTCAGACAGAGGGATATAACGGAGAAACTGAACGGAGGACGGAGATGATTCGCTGGAAAAGATAAAAGGAAGACGAGAATGAGGAGCAACCATGACTTTGCCGGACTGTTCACAGGACAAGCACGTACTCTGATGCCAGCATATACAATTAACAACTGAAAGTGTCCCGATGAGGGCGTACACACAACCGGGATGGAACACAACCTCTAGAGAATATTAATGTGGCTCTGTAGGGGAGACAAGTTGGCCATTGAAGGTCAAAACGTCCTTTACTGCAGTAAACACGCACATTTGTAAAGAAATACAAACAACCTTAATATTTTCCTTTGCTTATCTTCAGATAAAAGCAATGTGGTGTTGAAATGTCTGGTCACATTTTAAAATGCTGAAAATGAATCAGTGTACTTCAGTTTCTTTCAAACTTAAAGTGTGTTGTCCATAGTCAAAGAAGCATGTAAATATATTTTGGACAAAGAAAAAAACTAAAGTCATGTTTGATTGAATGTCATTTGAGAATTTAAGGTAGTACACTTTTAGATTTAATTTAATTAGAGAAAAGCACATTCAGAATTGGCAATTGCAGGTAATTATGAACAAAACTAAATTGGTTTACTTCCCAACAAGAACCCCAGATTAAACTCATCTGGCGCCATCTACTGTTCACTTTAACACATTGCAAATATCTGGAATATAGTTCTACTATACCTCTAGAAACAAACCCGTCTTCCACTTCTACAGCTGCTCTGTTTCATTTTTCGAGATCAGTACAGTCAGTGAAAGTTAGTCACATATATCAGCAGTTGTTAAAATCCCACATGATCATTTAACACAGTGAAAAAGAGATATCCAAGTCAAAGCCATTATTTGATTTTCCTGTATCAAGATAAAACATCCACACTATCAAATTCAGACTGGGTTACTGCAACACTAAACCCAGTGTAAACTATGAAAGCATCATGTAATACAGGTCAGCTACAATATTTTAGCTTTAAACTATAAACTTGATACCTGCAGGTGCAATATCACCAATTACATATTTTGATTTCATTGTCATAATTATAGATAGATAGATACTGTAGATAGATGGGTGACACCTACGTTTGTAAAATAGAATAAGGGCAAGGATCCTAATATATTAGGAACATTTTATAAATGCTCCAGTTGGCAAATACTTGTGAAAAATGAGCCAGATTACATCAAAAGCAGAAGATTCAAAATAAAAAAAGCAAATATGATTTCCTATCGTCATCCAATGTAGGCCTCTTGTTCCCTCTCTCCACCCCTATACCCTGCGTCTGTCTGTCTCCCTCCCATCCATACAGTCGGCAACCAAACTCTCTAACTCCCTCCCTCTGACCTACTTTCTCTCCACCTTTGCTCATGTCTCGCACCAGTGGGGTGCAGTGTTGCACTGCTCTGGCTATTTTTCAGCGATGTATTCTCTCTGCATCTGTGTTGCAGGTCCAGAGCTCTTCTAAGGACGAGCATACACGGCAATACAAATTCAAATGGGTCATCACTCTGTTACTGTATGAAAACATTTTAGAAGGGATAACTGTATGTTGGGGAAAACTGCCAGTATCATCTGGCAAGTGAAGGGGGGGATAAGGCATCATAGTGCCACCATAGTGCCACCGGTACATTTATCAAATGTTACATCTGCAATCCTCCCTTGCAGAAGTAAAATATTAATCTTGCACAATCTTTGCTCTTGCATTTGCGCCATAAACGGCTCGTGCTGAACAATTCTAGATGGTTCATTTCTTTGAAAAAGATCCACAAAAATATAAATCCAAGTTGGCCTATTGCCATCAATGGGACTAATTTGGAGAGTCAGCAGGTTCAGGTTCCTAGGTGTCCAAATCACTGAGGACCTGACATGGACTCATCAAACAAACACCATCACCCAAACAGCTCGACAGCGGCTCTTCTTCCTCCGCAGGCTGAGGAGGTTCAACATGGACTCCAGGATACTCTGCAACTTCTACAGGTGCACCATAGAGAGGATCCTGACCTTCTACAGGTGCACCATAGAGAGGATCCTGACCTTCTACAGGTGCACCATAGAGAGGACCCTGACCTTCTACAGGTGCACCATAGAGAGGATCCTGACCTTCTACAGGTGCACCATAGAGAGGACCCTGACCTTCTACAGGTGCACCATAGATGCCCCTTTCACACCAACGCGTTTTCAGTTCCGGCTCGGAGCTGGAGCCTGAAAAGTGCCGGTTTTTCCTGTTCACACCGCAGCGGCGCCGCCTCTTAGCTCCGAAGCTCTTGCATCTAGACCGACAATTTTTTGGAGCTGGAAGTGAACCGGATTCCGGAGCTAATGCGGCTTTCACACCAGCGCTTTTCCCTTTCTAGCTCCGAGCTAGAGCTTTTCTGGTTCAGCTCTGGTTTCCCTTTTCTGCTCCCGCTCTGTTCACACCGCCCAGCACCCGACTGGTGCTGCCACTGCTGCGTCATGACGTCACCGTTTACATCGCTGATTTGCTCCCCAACGGCATTACGGCGCTCACAACAACGGGGAACTGCGTCGGGTCGATGATCGTGTTGCTTTTAATCACACGAAGCCAGAATAAATTGAATAACGACTTCTCCAACCTTATACTTTGCTCCAGAGTGCCGTGGTTCATTGTTTATTAATGAACTTTGACCATCCGTTCACTGTTATTGATCATTGTGGAGAGAGGCAGACGTTTTGTTTTGTATTATAGCAGCTATCGGATGGAATCAATACATGGGCTGCACAGGTTATCGTGTCCGACTATCACAAGTAGAATCATAATAAAAATACGCCGGTAAAATGTGCCTGTAGAAAACGATTTATGCCACAATAGGATAGCAATAGCAAGTAGTCAGTTAAGCTTCGGTTGCTATGCTAAGATCACCGATTGTATACCAGAGAAACGTTCATAACAGCGTTGTGATGCCAAAAAGCGTCAATTCAGACTGACACATTCACTTAAGGGGAACTGGGGATATGTATCAGCTGCTTGTGTGAGTTGGACAGTGATTACTTTAGAGCGGCCGCTGCAGTGTGAGCTAACCGGGAGCTAACGGGAGAATAAACTCCCGTGGAAGAGCAGCCAACACTGCAGCGGTCGGTAAATGCCGCAGAAACACATTAATAAACAATGAACCACGGCACTCTGGAGAAAAGCATAAGGTTGGAGAAGTCGTTATATAATTTAATATGGCTTCGTGTGATTAAAAGCAACACGATCATCGACCCGACGCAGTTGTTGTTGTTGTTGTGAGCGCCGTAACGCCGCTGGGGATCAAATCAGCGATGTAAACGGTGACGTCATGACGCAGCAGGGCGGTGTGAACAGAGCGGGAGCAGAAAAGGGAAACCGGAGCTGAAGCAGAAAAGCTCTAGCTCGGAGCTAGAAAGGGAAAAGCGCTGGTGTGAAAGCCGCAAGAGAGGACCCTGACCTTCTACAGGTGCACCATAGAGAGGATCCTGACCTTCTACAGGAGCACCATAGAGAGGATCCTGACCTGGCTTCTACAGGTGCACCATAGAGAGGACCCTGACCTTCTACATGAGCACCATAGAGAGGATCCTGACCTTCTACAGGTGCATCAGATACCTCATTCACACCAACGCAACTCCGGTTCAAGCTCCGTGCTAGAGCTTTTCAGGTTCAGAACCGGTTCTTCGGTTTAGCTCCGGCTCTTTTCACACTGCCCAGAGTCCGACCGGTGCTGCGTCATTGCGTCATCGTTTGCGTCATGACGTAACCATTTGCGTGCCTGCTTCATAAAGCCAAACCGCGCGGAAACCCCTCACAGCTCACACCGACAACAACAATGGCCGATTGTGCTCCAGCTTCCTCTGTACCTCTTCGGAAGACCAGTAGGTAGCTGGTCTCTTCAGTGGACCACTGCTGCTTGTTAAGTTTCTCCATCGTTGTGTACAAACTGGATAAAACGCTGGCTTGTTGTTGTTGTTCAGGAGTTGATCCCGCCCCTGCCCCCGCCTCGACGTAAGCGTGACGTATGCGGTGCTTTTGCTCTAGCCGGACGATTTTTTGGTGCTTGAAACGAACCGGATTCCGGAGCTAAGAGGCTGCTCCGCTGCGGTGTGAACAGGAAAACCCGGTGCTTTTCAAGCTCCAGCTCCGAACCGGCCCTGAAACACCGTTGGTGTGAATGAGGTAAGAGAGAGTATCCTGACCTTCTACAGGAGCACCATAGAGAGTATCCTGATCTTCTACAGGAGCACCATAGAGAGGATCCTGACCTTCTACAGGAGCACCATAGAGAGGATCCTGACCTTCTACAGGAGCACCATAGAGAGGATCCTGACCTTCTACAGGTGCATCAGAGAGAGTATCCTGACCTTCTACAGGAGCACCATAGAGAGGATCCTGACCTTCTACAGGTGCACCATAGAGAGGATCCTGACCGGCTGCATCACGGCCTGGTATGTTAAGACCCTCAACCGTAAGACTCTACAGAGGGTGGTGAAAACTGCACAGCACATCACCAGGACGTAGCTTAAAGTAGATTCGTTTTCTGGCTTATGGTTGGAGTAAATATAATAAATATATAAAATTGGGCTCTATGAATGACAAACAATAAATTATTAAAATAATGTAAAAAGTAGTCATTTTACCCTCAAGCAGGTGACTAGTGCACCGCCCTCCAGATAAAGTTAAACGGAAGGAAGAGTGATATTCTATAGTGCGCCTGGATGCCAAACTTGAGTCACCTTTTCACATTAAAAATGCACTGAAATTCATAAAAAGAAACCTGAAACTGATAAAAATGAGATTCTATCTTTATCCCTATCACTTTTTACCAAGAAGGAGTACTCTACCTTAACCTGGAAGTATGTCAACACTTTTTCAGTAAACGTCATCTCTATACAGGGACTTCCCTGTGCTCATGTTGCAACTGTCACGTCTCATGCCCCATGGCCTCGAGCCATGTCCTGCACGCTGCTGAAGCAACATCCCTGCAAACCTCCACCCTGATCTAACTCACCCCAACCCTCAAAGTGCCCTGATGAGGGACGATGATTAAGCACCCGTCAATTAATGTACACAGACAAACAGCCACCCACAGATTAGCCAGCAGTGAGTGCAGTGAAACCAAAACAACTCTATTTCCACTCAGGGGAAGGCATGCAGGGCGATATGGTGTGGCAGTGGCAGCGTGCCATGTCGAGTGCCTACGTGCCATCTAGCCACTCTTGATACTCTCTGTCTGTTAGTACAGCAGGCCGACACAATGTTCTCTGTCCTTACCCTACTTGCTGCCCTTCCCAGGCACGCACGCACGCACGCACGCACGCACGCACGCACGCACGCACGCACGCACGCACGCACGCACGCACACACACACACGTTATCTTTGTAATTTGCACACACTTCCTTATTACTTGATGATGCTGAGGAGGCTAACTGCTAGGTCTGGACTTGGATTGTTTAGTCTGATGGCACTGGGGATATGTATTTGTAGCTGTGAAGGCAGGCTGAGATCCTCACCACTGATTGGCTACCGCGAGATCGTGTCATGGGAATTTGACGCTCGATTTGAACAAATTGAACTTGAGCGGTTGTCGCGGCCCCCTCCAATCGCGCCGCGACATTCGCATCAACCGCTTCATGTTCGCCGTCGGAGCGAATTTGCGTCTGTCCGCATCTCTGCATTGACTTTACATGTAGTCGCGCCGCCCCCAAACATCGCATCGCGTCCGGTGTGAATGCAGCACAGTGCAGTGAGAGAAAGGCAGAGAATAATGAACTAATTATGATTTTGGCTATGAACATTGAACCACCACTGTTCAGCCCAGGATACCATGGTGAGTGTACGCTCTGTTGAGGGAGAGAAAGAGCAAGCATGTGTGTGCAGTGTGTATGAAGTCAGCAGTAACGTAATCTTGCAGAGTGTGTGTTCAGTTTATTTGTCTGTGAAAGTGTTCTACAACTCTGGCACGGGCAGCGGGCTGAACAATCTGGCGCAAACCCTGGATCACATTGAAAAAGATATTCAGACAGTCTGACTTTATACCAGCCACACAAACGAATGGTTCCATGTGTTCAGTTTAAAACAAAAATAAATGCAACTCATTGACACTTTAAACTTCCAATTAAAGTCTTGTACGACTACATTTCCTTATGCTTCCCTGCCCTGTAGCCCCAGATTAAAACCAAAGACATTAGGCGCTTTCACACCGGAGTACTTTTCCCGTTTAGTTCCGATAGTGCCTGGAATTTTGCGTTCACACCAAAAAGAGAACTTAGTTCAGAGAACTTTTACCCCCATTGTTAGTTCCTGCTAGAGAGGTGATACTAGCCTGGGGAGAAAAAAAGTACCAATTTCTGATGTTGGCGTTCAGGCGATTTACTCGGAAGGCTTCAGTAGAACCTGCTGGGAGTCCCAGCAGCTTCTACTGAAGCCAGTCCCCAACTCCGGGCACTTCCGGCCGGGGACTTCGGGTGGCAGTATACGCCGTGAAGTGGTTTGCGGCCTGCCAGTAAACCTAAAGCAGAAGAAGAAGAAGTGACGTCAGCGGCTTCATTTGCGTAATCTTTCCTCAGGGAACTTATTCCGGTGTGAACGCGATCTATACTTAGTTCCATGGGGGTACGAGATGGTCCGCCATATTGGACAACTCCGGACGGCAACCCAAGTAGGACACTTGACACAGTGGCTTTTGGCAAAACACAAAAAGAAAACTCGAGAGAGATGAGTTATTGTTATTACAATGTGACTTCACTATTATTTAACAACTCTTTTTATGGGGTTCTTTTATTTGGGGTTAATTACATTGTCAGAATAAGTGAGAAATGGATTTAACTTCTGTTAGACAGCTATCATACTGAATAAATATTTACTGTGAATGTATGCAAAAATGCAGGGCTCGACATTAAGGACTGCACGATGGCCCGGGGGCCATCTAGTATTTAGCTCGGGCAATGAAGCCTCACCTGCTGGTTGCCCGATCGGGCAATCTATTATGCCAGTATCATGCAGCTCGCGGATCCAGTATTGAGTGACCCGACAGTAAAACTAAACATATCTATAACTAGTTTAGGTAGTTTGAGAGGTAATTAATTCATTAATAGCTACGTGTGATATTCTAACCTGAAGTGTGTGTTTTTTCAGGGCAATCTCTATTGGGCTCAGGGCCATCTGTAAATTAGCTTAGATGGCCCACAGGGCCATCTCCCAAAATCCTTAATGTCATGCACTGAAATGTATGGCATAGCTGTCTAACAGAAGCTGATCTCTGAGCAGGAGACGTGGGGAGAGGGAGGCGGGGCTATTTCATCGTTATCAGAAAATGATCGTATAGAGGGGTACAGACGGATCCGTTTGACCCCCCAGAACGTTTCGCTTGCAAATCTATCCACCTTGGGACCCGTTATCGTTTGCGGGGTCCGTTTCTATCGTTTTATACGGCCTTGTGTAAACGAAAGGGCTATACGCAAGAGAAACTATGCAGATACAACCCGTTTCATCCTCGTGTAAACGGGGTCTAAGTGCTGGGCACTAAGTACGGCAAAGTACTTGGTGTGAAAGCGGCTATTCAACCCCTGTTACAAGCCCCCTCTGAAATTCAAGTTCTCCCCTCCAGCCTCAGACAGGGGTGGAAAAGATGAGCTCATCCCTCTGATACTGGCCCAGTCTGGTCTGTGGTCTCCCTAATGATCTCCAGGATGTCAACACCGGTCCAATAAATCCCTCTTACTCACACCAATTACCATTTCCACACAGGGCCCAAGCCTAAATAAACAGAGGCCAAACTAGCTATACAATCAGCTTATATTTATAAACAGTGGAGAGGTTTAAATTAGGCCGCTCCCAAGAGTACCGGCCTTTGCTTGGACAGCATGGCTGAGATGACAGAATGGAGCCACATGAACTCACTGCAGGGAGTTGCAAAGTATTTAAAAGACAACACAAATAGCAAAGACATGAGACAGACACTCCCTAATAGCTTATTAGATAATACAAGGGGACATTTAAAAATAAAAATGTTTTTATTTAATTTGAAGGTTGGGCTCCGTTTAACCCAGTGGTTCTCAAACTTTTTCTGTCATTCCCCACTTTGAACAGGTGGGCCTTTTCAAGCCCCATCTGTCCCTCATCGCTCCAATAAAATGGTAGGCCAAGTTTAAAATTGTCAAATGTATCGTTCTATAACAATATATCTATAACAAATAACATCAGTTCAAAAACAGAGAAAATCAATAACAAATAACATTTCAGAAATAGAGAAAATAAAAGTGCAATGGTGTCAATCCTTGCCTCAAATGGGCTGGGTTCTAAACATATAGAAAAAGGGCCTACTATGCAATTGTGCTATCAATGGTAGGCCAAGCTTAAAATTGTCCAATGTATTTAAATAACGTCAAGTTCTACATCTTATAACAAATAACATCAGTCAATAATAACAAATAAAATCAATAACAAATAACATCAGTCAATAATAACAAATAAAATCAATAACAAATAACATCAGTCAATAATAACAAATAAAATCAATAACAAATAACATCAGTCAATAATAACAAATAACATCAATAACAAATAACATCAGTTTAAAATAGAGAAAATCAATACATTCATACATTCATGAAATACATTCAGCAATGCAAATGACCAATTGAATGCATGAGTCTCATCACTGGATTATTAGTGACTGCAATGAGCCTGTTTTGCACTACACATCTTTTCAAAACGCGGTTGCAGGCTTGATAATCCTCCCCTGCCTCCAACCTCATTATTGATGGCTACTCCATCCCCTTCTCTGGCCAAGTTAAGAGCCTTGGTGTCATCCTGGACAGCTCCCTCTCATTTTCACTTCACATAAATAACATCACCCGGACTGCCTTCTTCCACATACGCAACATCTCCAGACTCCGCCCATCCCTTTCTCAATCAAACACTGAAGTCCTGGTCAATGCATTTGTCACGTCCCGCATCAACTGCTGTAACGCCATCCTTTCAGGCATACCCACCAAGCTCATCAATAAACTACAAATCATACAGAACTCTGCAGCCCAGATCGTCACCGGCACCAAGGCCTCAGAACACATCACCCCCATCCTCATCCAACTCCACTGGCTCCCTGTTCAATCCCGTATCAACTTCAAAAACCTACTACTCACTTACAAAGCCCTACATAACCATAACCTGATTTCCTGTTTGTGTTTTTATCATGTTCTGTTGCCTATTAGCGTTTTCTTTTCTTCTTTTTTTAACAAATTGTACGGTGTCCTTGGGTGTCATGAAAGGCGTCTAAAAATCAAATGTATTATTATAATTATTATAATGCCACTCTCAAGTCGTGCTCAATGTTGAGCCGAGATCTGTATTTTGTTTTCAGTGTTGCAACAGCTGAAAAGCCCATTTCACAGAGATAAGATGTGGCGAAGGGAAGAAGAATGTGCACAGCTCTCTGCCCAATGGTTTCAGTTGTGTGCGTGTGAGCAGGCTCGGATTGTCCATCGGGAGATTCAGGACTTTTCCCGGTGTGCCGCTGCTGTTGATGGACCGCTGGCTCTGGCATAGGTGGGCCGTGGACTTTCACAGCGCCGCTGCGCCGGTATACACATCCGTCACCGCAAACACCCGCCGTTGCGAGGCTCCGGCGCTGTGAAAGTCCACCGCCGTTGCGAGTCTCCGGCTGTAAACAGTCCACTACCGCCCGCAAGGACCCAGGTTCGATTCCGGCCTGAGGTCCAAAAAGTTTATTAAAAAATAAGAAAATAATCTCCCGTTCATCGCGTCCATTCGCGACCCACCTATCACATCTCTGCGCCCCACCAGTGGGGCGGGCCCCACACTTTGAGAAACGCTGGTTTAACCAGAAAATGCCCCCTATACAGATGATGTTGAACTAAATGACTGTTATGCCTGAAGCTAAGGTTGGAACAGAAAACCCCATACGTTACGGATAAAGAAAAAAGAGAAAAACTTGCCTAGGCTTGCTTACTGGCTCATTCAGTGTCGGTTGGACACCCACAACAAGGTTGCCAATATGTTATGTGTGTGTGTGTGTGTACGTGTGTGCTGTGACGCGCCGGTAGGAGCCCTCCCAATGACGCATTTAATAATGAATCCATATTTCATGAGTCATCCTAAAATAGAGTGTATATTTTTAAGAACTGCTCTATCCGACAGTAGTGAGAAGAATGAACCTGCATCCGACATACTATAGTAGATCATGAGGAAGTCTTGAGGCATAATATAAAAGATAAAGGTTTTAAAGATGATTGGTAATCATGGCTCCCCAGCTCCCCCTCTCTTAAGAGGCATTTTAATACATGTAGGCAAAGAAACCAAGTAGGACTTGCACTACCCTATTTTTTTATTGAATCTTAAGTAATATGATCTTATTACACCACTATATGCATAGAAATCCAAAAGGTAAATTATTCCTGCATTCAGAAGACTTGGATGAGGATTTGCATGCCTTTCACATCCAACATCATAGTACTTTGACAGGGCATATATATTGAAATGTCACATATCTTTGTCAGTGAATTAGTATTAGCTAATCGTTAGTACTAAGTACAAAGTTAATCTTTGCAGGTTAATGTTAATAAAATAATTCCGCCTCTTTTTAGAATCAATACAGTATCCCAAAACACAATATGATACTGTATTAGATCTTTCCTAAACCTTTACTTGGTAGTGTTGACTGAAATGTGTCCTTCTGGTCTGTGCTATGTTCAAGTGTACTGAGGGATGTCCTGTGGACCCACTTGGGAATCAACAACTTTATTAATGTGTATGGGTGTGCCCACAAACAAAATATTTGAACTGACATCTCAAAGTCCTGCTCACCATGCTTTAGCTGACACTCTTCCAGGATGCAGCAGGAGATATAGGCTACAAAAAAATCATCAAAACCAACGCCCCATACGCATACATGCTGAAGCACTTCTACCCAGAAGGCACAGCATGCCTTGCATTCAATTACTCACCGCTTTATCATTTGTTTCACACCATCTTCTCAGTGTCAAATAATAAATCAAATCTATTTTCCTCACAAAAGGCTGCAGCTCACCCACACACACGGAGCTCACCCAAAGCAGTCACTTCCGGTGAACTCTCTGCGTTAAATTCAGCAACTTTCATAATGCCGCAACACAGACACCTACTACCAAACACCTCTAATAACGCTTTTATACCCTGTCATATATACGTTTTATTTTTGTAATACCACAAACTTTAAATGTGAAAAATCTAATTTTGTTACCTGATGATTAATGAAATTCTTGTCCCAAGATGTTCTGCCCTTTTCCTTCACGTCTGTATAGCCAGTTTATTTTTCACAGCAATGTCCATTTGTGACCTGGAAAACACACAAAAAAGCATGAATAAATGAAACCCTTAATAATCATCTTCCTGGTACCCAAATAGATCCTAGAAATGTATTTAAAAGTACATCTTAACATTGATTGTTCAGATACTTTGCAGACTTGCCAAATGTGAAAACTTGTTAAAAATATTTTTTATATAAATAATAATAACTTTGCTTTATAATTAAAAACAGAAATGTTCAGATCATTCACAAACATAGATGATGGGTTTGCTCCAAATGGTGTTTATGTTGGTGTCTTCCTAACCGGGCAGACAGATCTGATTTACTGAATCTCTCAGGAAATCCTTGCTCCTCCGCACTAGCTCATACTGTGAGGCTTCCCCCAGGAAAAAATCCAAGGCAAAAGCAGCATGAATGAGTCACCATGTCTCAGTAATAACACTTTCTATATCTAACCATGTGAGTCGGCTGAGGAAGAGTTCCTACCTCTTTATATTTTTATATTCGATCAAAAAGTAGAAATTCATTCCATGGGGACAATTACACTCAATGCCTCGTGAAGGTCCCTGAAAAATGTTCTCATTACTTTACTGGCATACCCTTTTTTTTGTAAAAGTGTCTAATCCATTGATTTTCACCAAAACCAAATCAAGACATTACTTGGTAGGAGAGCAAATTACCTTATTTTTGAATCTTAAGATTTTTATTTTGAGCAGGATTTTGCCAAAGAGGATTCTTATTCTTGGATATCAATTATTTATCCAAAGTATTTAGACTTTTAATGTTTAAACGGGTCTGAAAAGTCTGTGCTTGCTGACTCTCTTCTGAATATGTTTTATAGTGGGTCTAAAATACCTTGGTACAGGAGGTTCTGATTGCTACTTAATTACTTTCCTATTTCATTTTCGTTTTCACAGCTCTACACAGGAAACAGAGTTTAGTCATTTTCCCAGGCTGAATTCCCAGGAAAAGTCCACCTAAAACTGAAACCTCATTTCTCCCTCATCACTCTCAGGCTTGGCAATCCCTTCTCTCCCCCACAGCTTTTCCCACATATCACAAACCTCTGCTTGAACTCACTCTGCTTGAACTCTCACACATGCAGGCCTCTGGGATGCAATAGTTGTCCCAACGCGATACCCACAAAGCGCAGAGCTACGTCTTACATCTGTACTTAGCTTTTGTTTAAGACAACTTAAAAATATCTACTGCCAATGCCTCAAAGGATAAGACCGCAATATCAGAGCCTATTTCTACAAACAAATAATATGGTCATATTTTTACTAAGCTGCCAAACATTATGATGCTGTTAGCTTTGCCAATCGAACAAAGTAAATTGAACTGACCACACTTCAGCCAAAACACAATTACTCAGCTGTTTCAGATGACAAAGCCTATGAGTCTTGTATCCCCTTCTTCTCTCTCTCTCTACTCCACACCATCTGCAACATTGGTAATAAACTTCAACCAGCTGCTGAATGGCTGCATTGTGTTTTCAGTATTGTCAAAAGGTTGCATGTTTACAAATGACTAGATTACTTGTGTCTGAGCTTGACTGTCTCATTTAAACCTTGAGGACTGACCAGAAAAAAAATGCTGTAAATCTGTAATCCATAATTGGAAAGAAGGTTCAAAATAACAATCTGTAAGTGTGTTACAACAACAACCATTTGCCTTGAGTTTTTTTTTCTTAATTCGAATATAGGCTTCAGCAACATGTGAACACTTTGTTGAATGTATGGATTGTCAAAAACTAAGGTAAACATTTGTGTCAAGTACATTTCTATTCTTCCTGGTTTCCCCCCAGCTTTTATCCATTATGTCATATAAAAGTGGCAGCAGCAAGTGGCTTACTAGAGATGTTGTGGTCACTACCTCTTTCAATTTCATTAATGAGAAAATTATGATAAATGTTGATCCCAGTTACTAATGAAACGTTTATTTAGATCACTTCATGCAAAGGGTCTCCATGGTTACAGTAGCATTGATTAAGGCCAAAAATACACAGGCCAACTCTTGTTATCTGGCAAACAATTATATTAAAAAAACAATTGTATGTATGACATATAGTATAGGGCTGGACTGGACTTACTTTCAGCATACACAAATCATTAAAGCTGGCAAATAGTAACAAAAGCACACTCCTATTCAACATAGGTTTTAAGATAAGCTTGCTAACCCTTGACATATTCAGAGTTCCTCCAGGCTTGATTCAAACGATGTTTAGGCCGTAGTGGATCGCTGCTGTTTACCTGAGCTAGCTAAACACCTGACAGCCAGTAAAATGTGTTTTTCGTTTTAAAACATGATAAGCAAAGTATTTGAGATGTAAAACAGCACACAGGTAAAATACATTTCCAAATAAATACACTAACGCAGAGTCAGCCTCAGTTTGGAGCTGTCATAGTTTTCACAGTTAGCAGTAGAAACTGTTAGCTACACTAATGTTTACATTCAATACAGAGCTAGCTAACTATAAGCTCCGGTAATTATCAAGAGAAAAAAACAACACTTACCGCTTATGGACAACTTATTATTTCCTTATTTGCACTGTTCGGATGAAACCAACGATAGAACCCTTTTCGAATTTGCGACTGTTTAGTCAAGCCAATGAACATGGACGCCGGAAGTGACATGGCCTTATCAACCGTCTTGCTCGTGCATCAGCAAAACCGAACGTTTTCATCGTCATGATAAATCAATGGTCTGCTGGTCCGATAATGATTCATACATGTGTTATTTATATTTGTGAAAATGTGGTATCCTTCTACAGCTAAATGTGCAAGTAGGTGTGTCTGTCTGGCTACCTTAAGT
>NW_022989752.1:0-25000 GCF_902827175.1 Gymnodraco acuticeps | reverse complement strand
CTCACTGCTTTCGTAAGCACAATGAGGACTAGCCAAAGTCCTTTAAATAGCCTGGTGGTGGTGTTGCTCTGCACCCTCAGCCCCTTCATCATCTGTCTTCTAATTGGCTCAAGGGATATAAATAGCCAGATATCCGTCATGAGACCGATTTACTTACTTCACTTTCAAGGTTAATGCAGCCTCAGGAAACACCTGGAAGCCAATGTAACAGTAATTGCACATTGTTGTCTTCAAGCAATGTATATTATGAATGGGTGCTTTGCTTGTTTATTGGTAACATTTAAGAACTGACTAAATCAGACATCAGAAAATACATTTTATTCTTTGTATTTTATCTTATGTAATTTATTGTCTACAAGGGAAAACAAGTCTTAATATTTGAAATATTACTCTGTTTCTACAACATGATACTTCGATCCTTCAAGACAACTTAATAACTCTACATGCAAATAAAAAATCAATGGACCAAGCTTGTCATGTTAACAATGTATTCCTCCGAGAGCAGCAGTATTTGACCCTACTGTTGGCCATAAAACCACTATGACGCAAATGCTGGAGCCACATCATTTCATTGAAAAGACAGGATATTTAACCCTTTGCAGCCATAGTAACTGTAAGCTCTTACATAAAACCAACATTAAAAAGATTGGATACTGAATGTACCCTGTACATGCAATCTCTCATTTAGATCAGGTTCCTTAATGTTGCCACTCTGGTCCACCTGCTTATGATTTAGGTCTTCAATGGGACGTTTTAGATCACAATCATAATTACTCAACTGGCTTATTTAGACTTATGCACATACTGACAAGTGTATGAAGAGTATTTTCTTACATACATGCAGTGTTTATTGCCAGAATCTTTAATCATCATAGGAAAGTCTGTCACGGCTGGAGGGCAAGGTACACAGGACCCAAACGCAGAAGATTGGTTGATATCTCAAATACTTTATTTGCGGAACTAGGCCAGGCAACAAAGTAAAACAAGGCAAGGCAAAATGCAAAATGCAAAAATCCCTCTGAACAAAACCCTTCCAGCAACATCAAGAATCTCACAACGACAGACAGAAAAAACAGAAGACAGAGACAGGAAGCAACAGGCAAGATGGGGGGGTGAACACTTTTCAAAATTAAACAGGAAACCAAAGACAGATCTAGACATGACAACACACAACACAGACAGATCATGACAAAATCCTTCCAAGTAAAAAAAAATATTTGGGAAAATGAAAACCAGTTTAATTGATGCACATTGCCTTATTAATGCCGCTCCCAAGTCCGCATCAGCTGTTGTGTTCAGTGTTGGTGCACATTTCAGCCATCAGGAAAGAGGAAGGGTTAAGCAAACATACAGTTTGTTGAAGTTCGTTTAAGACTGAATAATAAGTGAAGACTTAAAAAGCCGAAACCCTACATCCCATACTTGCACTGTTTGCTTGACATTTTTCAATTTGCAGATCGAGTTGACATGCAAAATACTGTTTTTCTCTTGAAATTATAAAAGGACCAAAAGTAAAAATGTTCTTGAAGAAAATATGTCTTTTAGGCTGCAATGATAACACGAGCACACACAAGTAGCTTCCCGGAACCAAGACTCTAAGAAATCCACATTTGTCACTGCACCCTTGTGGATTAACAATGTGTAGGCTCGGGAATCTTCAATTTAATTACCTAACATGCAGTCTTTGTCTATTCAGCTTATAAGAGTTATATGCAATCCCCCTTTGTCTTGAACTCCTGTGTGTCTATCCTCTTATCCAATTATCAAACTTGAAATGTACCTTTCTTGTTTTTTATCTTTCAGAGATAAAATGAACTGATTGGTAACATTAAAAACAGCTATTCTATATATGGTATAGTTTATCAAATGTCCAAGACCTTTTTTTTTAAAGAGTTCAAATATTCTCTCCACACTAGCATGTTTTAGTTTTGTTTAAGATGCAGTTCAAAATGTTAAGAATGTGCTTTTTCTCTGTCTATTGTGCCTCTGTCATTCATTCACATGTCAAATATACATTGGGGATTTTTTTTAGACTTTAAGACACTCCCCTATTATCACCAAAACAATCAATTTCCTTTTGTTGCCTGAAAAGATCCTCGATCTTCTCCTTCATGCCGCACTGAGAAGAACTTAAGGGGTGTAATTTTCCTGTACTGGTGAAATGATTTGCTCTGTTTTTAACTTGATTAGATAACTCAGCCATCCCTCCCCTGTCACTCCTTTACAAAGACATGGAGGTCACCTTTGTAAAGGAGTGACAGGGGAGGCCACCTGTCCCATAAACCTCTCTCTGTCTCTGTCTTCCCTCTATCTTTCTTTCGTCATATGCACGCACGTACTCCTTTATCAAATCAAATCTCTTCTTTTTACTGGGCTATGTCAGTGGTACATGCGAGTGCAACTTGGAGGTGGAGGAGAGGAGATTGGAAAGATTAAAAAAGTGCAAAGAGGAGGAATAGGACGACAGACCCTGGTGATATAATTCATTCATGGTTCTCTTAGCAAGGTTAGAGTGGATACAAGGGCAGACAGCATCAGAGCTCTTGTCGTGGGTCACAATGAAATTAGATATACTGTGAACGGTCATGGATGGAAATAAGACAAGCCTCTAACCCAGGGGTGCCCAACCAGTCGATTGCGATCGACCGGTCGATCGCGGGGAGATTCCCAGTCGATCGCGAGATGTGTCTAAAAATAGAACAACAATATTCTGTTTTATCGTTAATGTCCTGTAACATAATCTTCCTGTGCCAGAATAATGCACTTGAACGCATCAAAGCTTTGTGATTGGCCGGCGTGACCCCATGTGTCGGGGCGTGGCTGGTGAGCAGTGGGCAGTGTGCACTGCACTAGTTCGCTAACGTTGTCCGTGTCAACCATAGACGGTGTCAACACAGGAGTGACAGGCCGCACACACACAAGACCGCAATTATGGCAGAAGCAAAACATATATAACTCTCACTCCGAGTGGGAGGATGATTATTTTTGTATCTATTCCAATTCAAAGTCCATCTGTCTCATCTGCAATGCGAGCGTGGCTTTATCGAAGAAGGGTAATTTAGGAGCGGCATTTCAAAACAGTGCACAAACGCTACGAGACGGAATTCCCTCCTAATTCTGCCCTACGCTCCAAAAGGGGAGGGGCCTGAAAGGACAGTTAAATGCACAGCAGTCCATTTTCACCAGGGCCCAACAACAAGAGCAAGGCTGCTACCATAGCATCTTATCGTGTCAGTCACGTTCTTGTCAAACACATGAAGTCTTTCAAAGATGGCGAAGTTGTGAAAGAAGCAGTCCTGGAGGCTGCCGACACGCTTTTGGGGGACAGTAAAAAACGGTAGCATTTCAACAGGTTTTTGATATAATAAAAACTCAAGTTAGATACCGTTATTAATCAGCTGTAAGTTTTAGTTTGTTTGAACTTATTCATTATAATTATTGTACAACATGGTATAAGAATGCAAACATTAAGATCTGTTCTGTTTAAATTGATTAGTCTATTATCAATTCAGGTTAAGAAACTAGTGTTGCTTGCATCCTATTTTAAAGGCATTTCTTTTTATAATCTACTAAAATGCAACAAAAAAAGGGTTTGATTCTATTAATTTAGTCTTTTATTGCACTTTGGCAGCAGATTCCTGTGTAGCTTCAGATCTGAGTTGTCTTATTAGTAAGCCTCATTTATACTTTTGTAGCAACACTATTTTTATATAATGGCAAATAAAGGGTTCAGCGTCTTTTCCTTTTTTCCTGTGTCATATGTGGCAGCACTTCAATGTTTCTTGAAAACATGACCCACTGTAGTGTGTGACGTGTGAATAAACTCCAACTCTGTATCAACAACACTTGTGTAACTTCAGTTAACTACTTGTGTGTGTGTAGATTAGAAAGAGGTAAGATAAAGGATCTGCAGTATTTTATGAAGTATTCATCGTAGAAAGGTCAGTTTTATACAAGTAGTGTGTATTTACCTGGTAGTAGGCTGTCAGTAATGGCTACGCCTCTCTATTTGGACTGGTAGATCTCGGCAGACTGGCAACTTTAAAAGTAGCTCTCGGTTCAAAAAAGGTTGGGCACCCCTGCTCTAACCCATGTCATTACGTTTTTTTTTAGAATGGGTTTGAACAATTTCTTCCAAGTGAGTTGTTTAAAGGATTTGGAGCCGGAAAATGTAATATTTTTTTATATTTGAATATGCTCATTTACTATTAATCTGTATGTTTAAAAAATGTGTCACCACTTATTTGTTAAAAAATCCCCCAAAAAGAAACAAAGACTGTAACACCTTTGCAAAACTATCCTCATTATGTTTTAAAGACGGAAGATGTTGCAGTAAATACAATGAAAAAGCCATTACCAATAGCAATAAATGTTGTTTTCCATGGGAAGTTTCCAATAGAGTATTAGAGCCTGTTAACCCTGCAGTCAAACCAGTCATTCGTGGAAAATGACGGGCTATCCAAATATTCCTGGAAAAATGGCTTCATCAAGACTGTTTGCATTCTCATCCCGGCTGTGAGTAAGGTCACATGTTAAATGAATGTACTTAATAATGTGGCAATAAAACCACTTGCCGACATCAGCATCTGCATCCTTCTCAGTCAATGTTTGTGAGGAATCACAACAGGGGGTACTGTAAAAAACCTGTTTTTGATAGTTAAAGTTGAAACTAGAATGCATTCACTCTGTTCATACTTTCACTGGGGTTGCTCACCAGAAATGTGTATTTAATGTTTTTAATCTGGAACTGGAATAGCTTTGAAATTGTCAAGGATGAGCGAAGCAGGCAGGACCCAAACGCAGATTTCTCAGAAAACTAGGGCCAACAGGGTGGGTGGAGGGGTCTGGAGGACGGGTTTTGGGCTGACAGCCCAGGAGCACAGCGGAGGACCCGGAAGGGATCTCGGACGGACGGCCCGGAGGTAAGGCAGAGTTAAAAAAGGGGACTCGGGCGGACGGCCCGGGGGCAAGGCAGAGTTCAAAAAGGGGGACTCGGGCGGACGGCCCGGGGGCAAGGCAGAGTCCAAGGTGGGGGACTCGGGCGGACGGCCCGGGGGCAAGGCAGAATCCAAGGAAGAGTCAGGGGGCCGGGCCCGAGGGCGAAGACCAGACAGCTCTGGAGGCCGGGCAGGAAAGCGCTGACGGGACAGCTCCGGAGGACGGGCAGGACCCGGTGTCGGCCGGACAGGAACCGGAGCCGGTGGGACAGGCTTCGGCAGGATCCCCCACGGAAGAGGACCAGGAGTTGGCAGGACCCCCGGCGAGACAGGTGACGGCGGGACCTCCAACGGAACAAGACATGGGATTGGGAGAACCCCCGGCAGAAGAGTCGGCGGCGGGACCCCCAACGGGACAGGACACAGGGTCGGCAGGACCCCCGGCAGGAGAGTAGTCGGCGGGACCCCCAACGGGACAGGACATGGAGCTGGCAGGAACCCCAGCGGAACCTCCAACGGCACAGGACATAGGGTTGGCAGGACCCCCGGCAGAAGAGTCGGGACCCCCAACTGGGACAGGACACAGGGTTGGCAGGACCCTCGGCAGGAGAGTAGTCGACGGGACCCCCAATGGGACAGGACATGGAGCTGGCAGGAACCCCAGCGGAACCTCCAACGGCACAGGACATAGGGTTGGCAGGACCCCCGGCAGGAGAGTAGTCGGCGGGACCTCCAACGGCACAGGACATAGGGTTGGCAGGACCCCCGGCAGGAGAGTAGTCGGCGGGACCTCCAACGGCACGGACATAGGATTGGCAGGACCCCCGGCAGAGGAGTAGTCGGCGGGGCCTCCAACGGCACAGGACATAGGGTTGGCAAGACCCCCGGCAGAGGAGTAGTCGGCGGGGCCTCCAACGGGACAGGACATGGAGTTGGCAGGACCCCCAGCGGAACCTCCAACGGACCAGGACATTGGGTAGGGACTTGAGACGTAACTCGAGAGGAGACTCAAGAGGGGAACCAAGGGGAAACTAGAGAGGGGACTCGAGAGGGGAACCAAGGGGGAACTAGAGAGGGGAACCGAGGAGGGACTAGAGGAGGGACTTGATAAGGGACTAGAGGAGGGACTTGAGAAGGGAACTCGAGAGGGGACTCGAGAGGGGACTCAAGAGGGAACTAGAGAATTGACTAGAGGAGGGACTTGAGAAGGGAATTGAGTAGGGACTAGAGAAGGGACTAGAGAAGGGACTTGGGAAGGGACTAGAGGAGGGACTCGGGAAGGGACCAGAGGAGGGACTAGAGAGGTGAGGAGGGACTTGAGAAGGGACTAGAGATGGAACTCGAGAGGTAACTCGAGAGGGGACTTGAGAGGGAACTCGAGAGGTGACTCGAGAGGGAACTCGAGAGGTAACTCGAGAGGGAACTCGAGAGGTGACTTGAAAGGAGGCTTGAGAGGAGGCTCGAGAGGAGACTTGAGAGTGGACTCGAGAGGGAACTCGAGAGGTGACTTGAGAGGTGACTTGAAAGGAGGCTTGAGAGGGAACTCGAGAGGAGACTTGAGACGGAACTCGAGGGGTGACTTGAGAGGGGACTCGAGAGGGAACTTGAGAGGGAACTCGAGGGGTGACTTGAGAGGGGACTCGAGGGGGGACTTGAGAGGTGACTCGAGAGGAGACTCGAGAGGGAACTGGAGAGGAGACTTGAGAGATGACTCGAGAGGGGACTCGATAGGGGACTCGAGAGGGAACTGGAGGGGTGACTTGAGAGGGGACTCGAGAGGGGACTCAAGAGGGAACTCGAGAGGGAAACTTGCGAAGTGTCTTGAAAGGGGACTCGAGAGGGAACTCGAGAGGAGTCTTGAGAGGGAACTGGAGAGGAGACTTGAGAGATGACTCGAGAGGGAGCTGGAGATGTGGCTTGAGAAGGAACTTGAGAGGAGACTTGAGACGGTCGGTTCGCCCTACCTTTACATTTTTATGCCTTGACGTGTTTTAAAAAAAGCTGCACTAAACGTCATCACGGTGAATGCTTGTGCACCTTTAGCTTAGTGGGGGTGACACAAAGTAATGCTACAATTATATGGTTTGTATACAGTCTAATGTTAACTTTTCATTAATAATTAATAATTTCAGTGGTATTTATTTGTGAAACTTATTACATTACATTACATTACATTGCATTTAGCTGACGCTTTTATCCAAAGCGACTTACAATAAGTGCGTTCGTCCAACAAAATACAACTTGAAGAAAACAGAATCATATAAGTACATCAGGTTTCATAGAGTAAAAACATTTCAAGTGCTACTCAACTGGCTTTAGAAAAGCCAGTCCTTTATTAGTATAAAAGTGCTTCGTTAATAGTTCTATCGCTCGAAGTGGAGTCGAAAGAGATGAGTTTTCAGTTTGCGCCGGAAGATGTGCAAGCTATCTGCCGTCCTGATGTCAATGGGGAGCTCATTCCACCATCCTGGAGCCAGGACAGCAAACCCACGTGTTTTCGCCGTTGGGAACTTGGGTCCCCCTCGCAGCGAGGGCGCAGCGAGTCGTTTGGCTGATGCAGAAGGTTGTGCACGCGCTGGGGTGTACGGTTTAACCATGTCCTGGATGTAGGAAGGGCCAGATCCATTCGCAGCATGGTAAGCAAGTACCAGTGTCTTGAAGTGGATTCGAGCAGTTACCGGAAGCCAGTGAAGCGAGCGTAGGAGCGGAGTAGTGTGGGAAAATGTAGGAAGGTTGAAGACCAGACGAGCCGCTGCATTCTGGATGAGCTGCAGAGGTCGGATGGCACATGCAGGTAGACCAGCCAGGAGGGAGTTGCAGTAGTCTAGGCGTGAGATGAGGAGAGCCTGGACCAGAACCTGAGTCGCTTTCTGTGTCAGCTGGGGACGTATCCTCCTGATGTTGTAAAGCGTGTATCTGCAGCAACGGGTTGTAGCAGCGATGTTTGCAGTGAAGGACAGGTTGTTATCTAGGGTCACACCCAGATTCCTTGCAGTCTGTGTCGGGGAAACAACTGAGGTGCCGATATTGATTGTTAGGTCAAGAGTGGGCAAATATCTTAAATGTTTGTTTGCCACAGAGCTTACAGTATATAATGCATTTTTCGGACATTCCAAGGAAAATTCTAAACTTTTGTTATCGTTTACTGTTTAGGTTGGAAACATGTCTTGCAAAGGACTTTTGTAGTGTGTGTGTGTGTGTGTGTGTGTGTGTGTGTGTGTGTGTGTGTGTGTGTGTGTGTGTGTGTGTGTGTGTGTGTGTGTGTGTGGGTGTGTGTGTGTGCCTTCAACACGTACAAACATGAACAGGTTTGTGTTTTTGAGTGTGTGAAGGCCTTATGTCACATAAGGACAGTACTGTCAGATTGTGTGTAGGCCGCAGTGCTGAGTCTGTGTCACAGTGTGTTCCTGTCTCAGCACATTAGATGTGATGATGCAGCAAAGAGAGACATCAGAGAATGAAGAGAAACATAGTACAGATATACTAAAACACACTAAAGTATGTTGTATGTACTTCTACTTTAGTTTCCAGCACTCTCCAGGGTTTTTCCTCTCACAGAACGGTTCATTGTCCCCTGACCTTTTGTGGTTTTATTATTTTTATACATAATGTGGTTAACCAACTTTGGGAACTTAAACTTGACTTTACAAAACAGAACCACAGTTGCATATAGATACTCTCAGATTCAAAGTAAGTTGTTCTGTAACATTTCCTGTATAGTATAACTGTCAAACAGGGTACCACTGAAACGATCTTATTATCGAGACACAACCTAGAGTCCTAAGACGCTAGACCGACCTCGGTCATCGGTAATTGTGTGGACCTATTCTTCCTGGACTGCTGGCATGTCAGTGAGAAAATCACTCTTAGCTCTTTACTTAAAGATAATCTGTTCCTGAAAAGAGAAAGAGAAGTGAGATAAGCAAGCAAACTACTTAAGTCAAGAAGGCACATACAGAGGCTCTTCTAATTTGATCCTTTAAACACACTAATATTTTCACAACATGGAACCTGGAATGAAGCTAGGCAATGAGCAAGTGAGTGCTCAGCGGCAGGATATACAGTATGTCCACAGTCCGAGGTCTTTTTCCTCTGAATGAGCAATTCAGACTACAGCCACCTGCTGGGTTTGAGAGTTATTTTCTGCAGGTACAGTATGTGCTACTTGACTGTTGGCCTAGTTTTTGTGTCCAAGTGTAACATCTTGGCTCAAACATGTGAGACGTGAGGCGATGCAACAATCAGCCTTGGTTGTCCCTCGTTCTGTGATGTCAGTTTGGTGAGTCTGGGCCTTAATGAAACGTGACAAACATGTGGGAACCCACCAGAAGCATGACTGTGACCCAATTTAATGTTCACCCAGATTAAAGAAAACTAGACTATGAGAAAAAAAAACAGCAGGAACCCCAGGAATATATACAAGCTTTGGTTTTATTAAAAAAAGTATTTCAGATGTACTTTTTGAACACAATAGACATTGTTTGAATCTGCTGATTATTTCCTCTTATCATAATGTTGACCATGAACATAAAAACTCAAATAAATAATATCCCATGAGCCCTGAGCCAGAGAATAGAGGAGGGATTCTGAATTTCTCTGTATTTATGAGATTGGTGTTTTTCATGGAATGGGTAGTAAACCCACCATTTAAACTCAAAGTCTGCAAGTCCAGCATTGGTGGGTTTTTTCAACAAATCACCTGAAAAAAGACACCGTGTCAAATCAATTTGTGCAACTTACTCCTACATACAACACAATGAATGGCAGCGTACTGCATATTGCGCAGTAGCATGTCATTGAACATTTGCAGTATTAGAGATTTAAAATGTAAAAGGTGGAACATACTGCAAGCCCTGAAAGTGTATGGATTTTTTGTTTGTATACAAACTTGTCTTGATTTAACCAATAACTAGCTTGCACAGAAGTCTTAATGTACTTCAACTGTTAAAGTGACTTCAGTAGACTCCTAGTGATGTGTATTGAAAAAGTCTAATAGGCAGTAATCGTAAATGATATCCAGCTAATGAACCCTTCTTTCATGGTGTGCAAGTATCCAGTAACAAACTGGAGCATGTCTTTGCACTGAGTTATGAAACAAATACCAGTAACCACCAAATAATTTAAGAGAATAAGATAGATTAAGACAAGATTAATTTTACGATTAAAAAGTCCTTTGGTCATTTTCTTTTGTTGTGCCAGTATTGTGTTGTATTCAAAAATAGGAGATTGATACAGTTAAAAACCTGCTGTTAATTGGCGGTAATAATTTACAGTGAAGTCGATAAAAGTGAGAAAAAAATATCAGAAATCCATGGAATGTATTCATGCTTTGCTTTTAATCACTTAATAGAAAAAGTATTTCAGATTTATTTTCGAACACAATATACAATATAATACCATACATTGTGTGAAACATTTAATAACCCACCAATTGGCGGACTTGAACATATTATTGACATAAAAAAACCCATCTCTCATGCAGATAGTGCTAAATCTGGCTAACCATTTGGACACAACTAGGACCAAAAAAAGCTTGAACATAGATAAACAATGTTAATACTGACAAATTTGAATTTCAAAACTGCTAACAAGTTTGGTCAGAAAGAGTTCACACATTAGCACAATCAGTTACATACGATCATGTTTTGTTGTTAATTCTGAACGATTCACGTCAGTGCCGGGCGTATTGTAGCATGCTACTGTACCAATACAGTCCCCGTGTTATCTACTTTTACATCAAGTGCGTTAAGTGTAAAAGGAGACAATTGCTTTGTGTTTGTCGGTAAACCTGTATCTATCTGGCCTCATATACAGTATCAGCAATCTGCACTCAAATGCTGGATGGAGAAGCTAAGGTTGTGACAAGCTGCTGAGAGAAAATAAGCTATTGTTGTACTTTGATACCAAGCATCGACTAAGCCTTTGTGTTCCTTAGCTAGCCTGCATGTATCCTATTTCACAGCCTATGCAGTTTAACATGTCCTCTATGTCGCCCCTGGGTTACCAAATTACTGCTGTCGGATGAAAACCTTGTAGCTTCAAAAACTCAGTTGGATCAAAATAGCTTCCAATCAGAAAAATTACCTACGAAACCAAATGAGGACATGTCCTCTCTAAAATGATAGCTATTATTTCAGAAATGTATCTAAGCCTAAATCAAGTTAACCAAGAGAAACTTTCGAATATATAAGTAATGCCAAATTATTTCTTTGTTTAATATTCCTTTATAATAAGCTTAATTAATAAATGTTTTTCCATTTTCTTGTGAAGTTACAAGGTCTTCATGTGACAACAACATGTATCTTTAGCTGCTGCTCTGCTGGGCACTCAAAACATTGTGCGAATATATACTTAGATATATTTATATATATATTTATATAAAAAACAATATATAATACATATATAAAAAGACTCTAATCCAGAGTCTTCTACACATTAGACACCACCACTTCCAGGTAATGCAAGTGCATATAAATTAAAATAGATTTTACACTGAACCAGTATTTCATATTTACAAGCTTTAAGTAGAGAATAAATACACACTGTTATAAACAGCAAAAAGGACCAACTTGAGCTCCTAGCGACAAACAGTAGAGACAAAGGTGAGGAGTGATGGGGGTAAGGCCTGATGACAAAGTCAACACATCCAAACACACACAGATACAAAACCTTTCATACTGTACACACACACACACATACATACTGCACACAGACAATTGCCACTTACGCATGCTAGAGTGAAATAAATGAAGTACCTTTGAGTATATCAGTGAACCAATATGGAAATGGAGAGCTGTAAATATAGATGCAACTAGCACCTCAATACAAATTAGTCATGGAAGCGTCAGGAGCATAAATGTAACGTCTGCACACCATTTTCGAACCTCATTCAGCAGCAAAAATAGGCTTTTTTTGGTTTGTTTTCAAACTAGAGCACCTAATTATCCCTCTGTTTTTCTAGAGGGTAAAGTCTGCCAGGCCGAATCCAGCAATTCCATCTGTTTCCAATCCCTATAACCCCACTGTCCTGGAAACCTGATACAGTCAAGGGGGAGGGGGAGAAATTCAATTGACGTCAATGACCCGACTCAGCACTTGAGGGATTTTTATTGTGAGGAAGAAATAGCTGACCTGATTGTTTTGGGGTCATGTCCGTGGAGCCCAAAGGGGTTTGTAAACCATATGAATAGAGGTTCTGATGAGGGTCTGAGAGCGCCCTGCAAATAGGCAGCTGTACGAGCACCTTTAATCATGTGGTCTGGGCCTGATTGCCGAGGGGTGGGGGTGGGGGCCTTACATCAGACGGGTCTGGGGTCAGGACCTGTTCCATCTAACAGGATTATTAAGACTGCAGCGTACTTGTAGGCTAAACAAAAATATTGATTTACTGCTGTTGTGCATTTTGTCCTTTGTAGACTTAATTCCTGACTTTACAGATCTAAGCAGCACACTATTTGCTTTAAGACTTGCTTGTTTTACTGCTGATTGAAACTAGTAATAGATTGCAGGTTATGAGGGTTTGATCTTGACTATCCTCTTTTTCACACCAACACGAAAACAATTGGTTGAGGAAAATGAAAAGACAAAACCAAACAGATCAAATGCTTCATAAATGTACATTGAAAATGTAGCAGGAATATCTGATCAAATAGTTTTAAGTGTAGGATTTCACATCCTTGGCATTTAGCATCAAAAGTCAAGTTTTGGTGAGAAAGAGGTAGGAAGTCGACCAATGGATTGCAGACTGTTACGCAGAAAAGAGAAAAGATGATGTATAGAGATGAATATAGGTGATTTAGTGTAACTGTGACATTCATTGACCAACAACTGCTAAAGAAAGCAACAAACATTCATGTAACATGAAGCATGAGGGAAATTAAGCATTTGAATTCCATGTATGAAACACTGCTCAGATTGAAAAACAAAAGTGACAGAATGTGCGTATAATGTGGGTGTTAATGTTTCCCTATTCAGATTAGTTTGTCGACGTTTGTTTGGATTTCTCTATTGCCCAATACATGGAAGACTGTTCTCTTTAACATACAAAAAAAGATGTTGCTCTTTCAGATAAGAAAAAAAACATTTCACAGACATACTAGAGTGTTCAATAAATAAAAAACTATTATAAAGACAATAGTAAAAAAGGCACACAAAAGTCCTTTGACAAATGGTACAGGAAAAAGTAAACACTCTCTTTTGCTATACAAATGTGTCTCCATCAGTAGATCTTAATCTATGCTACTTCTAGATCATATCATATCTGTAAAAAAGTCTTAAGGTACAAAACTTCTCTCAGTAGTGTCAATGTCCATTTAATGCCGGTCCAGAAAGAAGAGTAACTATTTCCCAAACTGGCCGCAATCCTTCAAGTTCCACTCTCAGTCTCGCCTGTCCATCAAGACTAAAATGTTCGCAGTAATTATTTCCTGAGAACTCTGAAGCCGCCTCACCGAAACTGTCCGTCCGTGTCTGGCTTCAAACACCCAAGTGCAAACGCCCCTGTGAGGGACCAAACTAAGCCTTTGCTTCTATGGGCTTATTAAAAAGCACAGCTGCAAGAGGATCTCCCCCTTTTGCCAAAAACGTTCAAATCACCATGTGAGCCTGATGATGGAAGCCCTATGTGTCTGTGGGCGACGCCTCATGGGTCACAATCTCTATCGCCGGCTCTATCATGACTCCCTCCTCAAGCTCCTGACCGTCCAAATAGTCCAGGGGAGGAGAACGAGAATCTCCCAGACTATCTTCCTCCTCTTCCAACTCCTCTTCTTCTTCTTCTTCTTCTTCTTCTTCCTCCTCCTCCCCTTCGCCATCTTTCTCTATTCCATTCAAGTCCTCCTCCTCCACGGTGAGCTCAAACTGAAACTTCTCCCCTCCTCCCTGACCTCCATTCCCTCCACTGTGTCCGTGCACGCCCTGGTCGTAGAAGGGCGGGGAGGGGCTCTGGGGGATCATGCTCTGGTACCAGTTCCTGTTGTCCTCCAGCGTGTCCAGAATGTCCTGGGCGTCAGGGTGGACCAGATCGGCCCACGTCTCCCACAGAGGGTGCACGATGTAGTCGATGAAACCCACCTGGAGAGTAGAAAGCAGGCACATTAGAACCGAAAGTGAGATTATTATAACTTTTTCTTTCATATATAAATGCAGATATTTTGAGTGCCTACCTGGCTCTTCTCCACGGAGGCTGTGTGTTTATCACACATAGGACTGATCTCTATCCCCCTCTCCCTCTCTCTGTCTCCCTGGTGGAAGAACTCGTCCATTATCCGATCAGTCCACTGGCGATACAGCTCCAGGGACTTGGTGGGGTTACTCAGGTCGGCACAGTGCACCATGTTACGCAGCACCTGTAAATAATACAGAAATGCAATTTAGTATATGCTTGTGTAGTGAGTATATATCATTTAAGGTTCTTTCTATAAAGGGTTTTGTTATGAAAGGAAGTCAGTCTAGAAAGAAGAAATCCTAGAAAGACCATTAAGGGGCAAGTGTAGAGGGAGCACTTAAAGGTAAAAAAGAAGACGGATGGAGTGAGAGAAAGAGTGACAGCAGGGAGCAGAGGTCAGCTATGTAGGAGGCCGACTAATGACCATTGGCTGAGTAACCTCTGCCAACACTGACTATTGATTAGAGCTATTAAAAGCTGCGAAAGAGAGGTGGAGGGCTTGCAGTGTCCAATCACATTCTCACAGTCCATCCAAGGAAATATATTAAGTATGCTTTTTCTTTTAACTGTCCCTTTTTTATTGTTTGCTAAATCTCAACACCCACCTGTATCCTGTCTGTGTAGTTATCCAGCAGCAGCACTCCTGAGCTTGTCACCTTCTTTGTCTCCACCATAGTCTTCAGATCAGCCAGCAGACTCATGTGTTTGGACATGTCAGTGGCCAAAACCTGCATAAAAGAAAGAGAACCATTCATCAGCATTAGAATAATTTCGGAATGTTATAATATAAATCGAGAAGAGGAAATACTATGAAACAGGATTTCTTACCAGGTCGATCACCATCTTGCGGAGGGACTGTCGCTGCTTCTTAGGGACGTTCTGGAATATATCACAGTTGTCTTCCTGTAGTAGCTTGAATCCCACAGCCAGGTGATGGTTCTCCAGCACAGACTCATCGTTGTACATCAACGCCAGCTCAGAGTCTGAAAAAGCGTCAAAAATATATATTTTAGTCACTGTCATAACGGCTTCTATTACTATCTATTCTATACGTTTTCAGGAAAGCAACAAATAATTTCAATCAGTCCTGTGATGGGTATTATTTTGACTTACTGGTGTTGATTAGGAATTGGTTTGATACTCCAGGATGGTCAACATCATGGATAGCTGCAGCAAAGATGGCTGCTAGGATCTCAAGATCTGTGAACACCGCCTAAGAAGAGGTGGAAAACAAAACATTAAACATTTCTAAAGGGTTACAAAAACTAAAGAATAACTATAATATCTATGCCAATTTTCAATCAAGTACGAAGTCTGCCTTTCTTTCAAACTACACAGATCAAGTACATGCATAACACTGTGTGCGCAGGATTGAATAGATGAAAGACAGCCAAGAAGAGAAGATCAATAGCTTAAGTCCAGGGCATTCTGACCTGACTGTGTCCTACCAATACTGATACAAAATGCATGCAGGAAAAATCTAACAAATAAGTCACAGAGGGCCAAGTGTTGGAAGAACGAGGGGTAATTCCCCGATCAATGGGGGAAAATATGATTCAATGGAAGGAGGTTGAGTTCTTGAAAGCTGGTGTGGCGATCCAGGAAAATTGCAAATGGGGTGATGTAAGCGCTCACGCCTCTAATTTAGTTTCCCCCTATTTCTGTGGATACTCACTGGTGTCTAAGTCAGAAGTGGTGATTTTTTTAACCCGTAAAGTTGAAAGTGGACTGAAAGTTGATAATATTCCAAGACCCTGATCTGAGGTATTAAAAACAAGTAGTATAATCAACTATATAATAACTTACATCTAGGGCTGGAGTGGAGAGGAGGATGTGTGTGGATTGGGCTACGTCAGCAGCATGCAGGCTGTTATGGTAGGCCACATCTGAATGGTAGTGGTCCTCCAATGTCATCATGTAGGCCACGAACGTATCCACAGGGATTTGAAATGTCTTTAACAGGTCTCGCTCCTAGGAAAACCAACATGGTAGAATGTTTAGGAATAAGTGTGGTTCATTTGAGTAGAAATAAACAACAATTATAAGTGGATAAACAACAGAATACAGAATTCCAGACAATTCATACCTGGAAGATGGCGTACATGATGCAGGTAAGAGGCCGACTGTGGGAGTACTCTGAAACGGTGAAGATGTTCAGGCCCCACTTGTTGAGGTCCTCCAGCTCTTTGGACAGCAGCTCCTCCTTATCGGTCTTGACACCGAAGCGCGAGATGCTGCTGGTGGAGAGCGAAGGACCATGGGAAACCTTTTTCACTCCGCTGATCTGTGTCATCAGCTGCTGCCTCGTCTGCTTCTTCTTCTCTCGCGCCTTGGATGTCGGCGACGGCATCTCCACCTCATTCTGTTTGTCTGAGGGACAAGAAGATAGAAAGTTGTTAGTTTTTACAAATGTGTAAGAAAATTGGTTACATTTGGCCTCACACAAGAAGAGGTCGGATAATTAATCTAGTCTGCAATCAAATGAGTGCATATGCTGCCATTGGATCCAGGTGCACTATAGAAACACCTGCAGCTGGTTGGCTACTGAGGGATTTATTTATTCACTCACTCATTCATCATCTGTACCTCCATTCATTTGTTCATTCATGCTGCCCTGTCCTCCACCTGCAGTCTCTCTGTGCTGCTACTGTTCATTTTTTCTCTGCCCCCCCACCTATTATCAGGTGGCTCACATCTCATCTCCTGTTCTCTTGACTTTCATAAGGCAGTCCATTGACAGACTGAGAGCTGCGGCTCCAACACAGCTAAGGCAGGTCCATAAAGTCGGCCATTCAATAAACTGCCACATCTTTCACAGCTTTATCAAATCCCTTAGTGTAGAGTGGGATTCTGGTTTGTCTTATTTATAAGTTGACTCAACCACAGTTGGCTTGGCTACAAATAAATCGAGCAAGAAGTCCTAAAACACACTTACAACCTTTATCAAAACCTTTTAAAAAAAGAATAAAAAGGGAAATTGTTAACTTTTTTGCAATAGTAAATATAGAAATCTGCCAATAATAACTCATAGCCTGCAGGGGTCTTTGTGTTTATCACAGAGGAATTTAATGAAATCCTGAAGGGACTGGCTATCGGCACGAATGTGAGCTGCGCACTCATCTATCAGCCTTCCCCTGTGGAGGGTTATTCAATTACCAGCTGTAATTCAAATAATCACTTTCACTCTCACGCTCTCCCTCCCTCTCTCTTTCATTGTATTCTCTGCTTTTTCCCTCTGTCTCTCGCTCTCTCTTCAGTCCTCCAGTGGTAATTGAGAATGGGCAATTAAGCGCTCTCAGACATGTGCTGCGTGGGAAACAAGGGGAAGAGCAATATATTGCCCTCTAATTTATTACAAGCCATCATTATCACCAATGCTGTGTGGTGTCTTTGTGTCCTTTACATGTATGTGTGTAGGAGAGAGAAGGACCCATTTGTGAGAGTTTTCAGTGTCACAAGTAAGTGCCAATATACTGCGGACGGCATGGACTGATACGACTGATACATTTTAAGCTGAGTGAGCCTGATGTACCAGTTGAAATCCTCTCGTTTTGGACTGCAATGTGTTAGTCAAGCAAAGTACATTTCATTCGTTTTCTCATCCATTTTCACTCTTCTCTTCTTTGCATTAAGCTTATCTTATCTTTTTTTTCCCAATTTGAGGATTTCACAAAAATAATAATAATACTGAAGCAGCCGAAGTAAAAATGTGTTGCATTTTGCTCTGTTGTTTCTCTCCTGCTCTCCCTTCTCATTCCCTCTACTCTGTCACCTCCCACGTCTATTTCGATTTCTTTTTCATCCTCCTCCATATGCTCTCTTCTGAGAGACGCAGATGCAGTAGGGAAGGCAGGGAGGGGTCGATTTTTGGGGCCATTTTTTCCCTTGGTGTATTCCCCGAACTAGGTGTGTTCTGCTGCTGGCTGATCAAAGGGAATTATGGCAGAATTATGCTGCAAACTGGGACGGGGTTAAAGGCACACGTGAATGGCCAGGGTGCTATCTGCCAACAATCCTTAAAGGAAAGTGAGAAAACCTGGACTGAAATCACCCTAAAGGAGTAACTCTGCAGTCTTTATTTATCTAGGGAATTACCAGGCTTTATGATCATTGTTTTACGGTTCAAAGGTCTGCCTTTCCATCAGTTGAAAGCTTTAAAACCGAGATAGTCTATAATAAAATGATTGGGATTTATGTTGTTTTAAAAATAACCTCTGCAGAACATGGCATGTGGAAGGAAATGATCATTTATCTGGGCCTAAATAAAGAATATCTAGAGCAGAAATAAGGGCATTACTGACGTGATACTAATCTTAATGGATGGGAGGATTAAACTGGTCAGCTGAGGCCCAACCATTCCAGCTTTGCTGCTTCAGCCGTTTTTTCCCCACCCACTCCTCATAACAGTTTTTCTTCCTACCGCCAGTGGGGTAATCCCGACTTCCTTATCGAAGCGATAGTCATCTCTGTCGGGATTCTCGGGGCAGCGAGAGGTGGAGTGACAACAAGGTGTCCCCCGCTGACAAAGATGCACTAAGATGAGTCACTGAATCTGCCGAGATCATCTCACTGCCAGCTAAGGGGGTTCCTCTATACCTCTATTTCTTTCCCTCACTGCAGTCATCTCCCTCTCTCCCTCCCACGTTTGTTTTTTCTCTGTCTCTCATCAACCTTTCCCTCTCTCTCTATGATCCGGTGAGGAGGGATCCGCCAACAACACTAAACCGGATGAGGTTGCCAATCGATCAGAAGCCAGTGCCCATAAATAATCTGAACTACTTCAAGGAGCATTCTGTCACCCTTCTAGCATCCCTTTTGTTTTTCAATCTATATTTCTAATAATTAAATAATTTGTCTAACTTTAACATTATTTTCTTTAGCTCCTGTGGGATTCTCCCATTAACCAAAAGCCTACATTGAACCCATTTGAAGAAATCGGCTGATTTTTCTTGTGTAGTAGTAGGGCCGATTTTCATATTTTTATTGCCACACAGTGACTCAATAGTGTTGTTTTGTACCGGGGTCACGCAACATGTTGTTCATGCGGCTGTCAAAAAAGAGAAGAAAAGTATAAAAATATATTAATGTATTCCCATCTATTCTCAGAGCTCAAGTTTGCAACCCACACTGACAGCATCCACTTCCAGACCGCTCAGATTCAACAAGCCCCTTGTTGTCAAATTACACTTTAACAGTAGTTGGCCACCTTAAACACCCTTTTTTGCCCTTCGTCATTCTTTAAGAAATGTACCCTTCTTACTTCAATATCTATGGCCATTTGGAGCCCGATGACATCTAGACAAAGCTAAATGGCGCAGTGTTTTATGGTACGCCCCCACAGAAAAGCCTGCCAGATCAACTTGCACAGCTTAACATGTACTGAACCGCCACAAACACATTGCAGAAAAACAGAGTGGGGCGGTCTTTGTGAGCAACTACATATTTTTGTGTTTGTATTTTTATATGAACTGTTGGGACTTTATATGTATACAGTTATTGTTGGTAATGATTATTGATTAATTATAAAAACAAGATTTGTGAGTCTTGACAGTGATTTTGAGTGCATGTACATTAGACTTTACCTAGGAAGGTGTTGGAGATGAATTCGGAAACCTGATTCCCGGACCGACTCATCTCAGATAGGTGCGTCAACTCCCGATTCAACATCCTCTTGAACTGCAAGAGAAAAAGAGGGAGAGGGAAGAAATGTCGTCAGTTTCCAGAGAGGGGAAAACCTGGGAAACATTATGGTACAAGATTCCATGCAAAATGCAGCAGTATTCCACCAGCTCAAGATTATTATTTAATTACAGCGTCAAATCAGTGGGGACACACATGTTATTTCCCCCTCCATTTTCCCTGGAATTAATGAGAATGCTGATCTTTATTTGTTTTACCAGTGGGGAAGTCAACCCCTTTTTATAACCCTCAATTCACCCCGGGCAACCAATTTTCAGTTTTATTGCACTGAATCACATTTCTGGGGCCTATTTCGCTGCTTCACGTACGTCAGTATGCAAACATTTCAATGATGTCAAGAGCAAAATCTGCACAGTGCACTCTAAATTCCTCTTTGTTACAACATTCTTTATGTTCATGTACTTTCAATAACATGAACCATTTTGAATAGAGGAAATAGTTGAGGGAGACGGATGCATTTGACAGAACATGGAGACCCGAGCACTGCAGCAGCAGCAGCTGTTTATGACAGACTGATGCAGGCGCGTGCACACACATACAGACCAACTCACACATACAGACACACAGAGCTCTGCAAAGGGCTCAAGATGGAGCCTGAGCCACAAACACCATTCTGTCAGACCCCCTCTCATCATGATGGAAATGTATTTCGGTGCAATTAGGCTAGCACAGTTATCTCAAATGCTCCACAAAATAATTATCAAAATGCTGAATTTCAACAGCAACACAGCAAAGCGATACAATGAAATCCATATGTTATCCCGACATGCTACGTAGATAAGCGCCACACACCTTAATGTAACCCCAAGACACCGACAGCAGGTAATTTGCTTCAGGCATTTTGGACCCCGTTTTTTGGTTCCTACACAAAGCCAGAACTGTAATCCAATAGAAAGAAATGGAGGCAGACAAACAGGATTCTTTTAACGCCAAAAAGGACAACAAAATCCCTTCTTCTCTTATCTTGTGTTTCCCTTTTCAGCAGCTAAGAGAGGAGCTCGATGATGGCTCACTCTCCCTCTCAGCAGCAGAAAAAGGCCAGTTTTGACTCTCCATGCCTGTGGAGGGATGCAAGAATAGATGGACGGACAAATGGAGGTAAAAGAAGACGATGTAGCGAGGAGAGGAGGAGATCCAACAGGCTCGGTGGTTCGGATGGAGCGGCTGGAGCCGTGAGCAGGGGACTCTCAGCGCACAGATGAATTATAGAGGAGCGAGAAAGGGAGGAGGGGGAAAAAAACAACGGTGAAGCAGGAGGGAGGGAGTGAGGTAGTGATGTTCATCTGACTGGAGGGGGGGTTCCTCCACTGGATTTGTCTTGCTTTGCTGCTCACTGCTGTAGCGCTCACTCCCCCTCCTACCCTGCTTTTCTCTCTCTCTATTCGGTTCCCTCCCTCTCCTGTCTCTTTCCCCCGCTGTAGTCTGCCAGCCCCAGCAACACGCTCTCTTCAGAACACATGATTTGACAGAAAGTGGGGAGAAGGGGGAGCCCTAATTACATCTTGGCATTGGTGTAAACACGAGGTTGTGATGGGATGTTTGATTGACTGATATTTTATATCCAGACTTGAGTTCCTGATAAGATGTCCTCTCTCCTCACGTTTTCCAGCTGTGCAACCATTGCCCATGAATCCCATCCTTGTCTATTCCCAACCACTGTAATTCCCTCTCAAAGGCATTCTTTCATGACGTCAGTTCAGCCATTGTGAAGGAATTTCGTGGAGCTGTACAGCTATTCCTTCCATCTACAGTAAAACAATAATTTGACAGAGGGGATGGAGCATGTTTAAGGAATGTGAATGCAACTGTATTTATCGCCATTATCTCTATTATTATCCTCTCCCTCTTTTCAGTCTTCTGTTGTCTACTGACATCCCGAGCGTGGCGGTCATTGTGTAGATCTCATAAGCCTGGTCATTATCTGCATCCCATAATAATATTGGAGGGTATCTGTGCAGGGCTATTTTTACCAAGCGTGAAACAACTAGGGAGTGAGGAAGACGGTCAGAGCAGAGGAAAAGAAAAAAGAGAGAAGGGAGATAATTGCATCCTTCCCCAATTTGGTCGGTGAAAGTGTGTGTGCGCCAATTACCAGAACACCGCAACGCTATGGCAACAGCATCAGGCAGACAGTGTAGGGCTGTTTTGAAAAGGAGGAGAGGCTTCCCCTTTTCCTTTTCCAAGGCAGACATGTGGTGTAGCTGCTGAGCTGTCACGAGAATGCACCACACACATCGCCTCTGCTCACATTCATCGACCTCCCCCTCCCCTCCGCTCCATCTCTCCCTCACTCTCCACCACTTACATGTCAATTTCTCTCCCTGCTGCCAACACTGTCATCAATCTCTCTGTCTGTCTGCTTCAATGGCAGAATCAATGGGCTGTCCTTGGAGCAGGTGTTGATATTGCTGCAGTGTGCAAGGCTAGGGCCACCTGACTGATATACTGTTACACCAGAACCGCTAGCCTATTTTGGTGGCGCTGCTTGTGCTTTTTGTCACGACTATTGTTCTGTGAAACCCCTCAGCGGATCGCTCTTCTGCTTTCGCTAATGAGAAAATATCCAGTTTTGTCAGTTCAGAGCCAATCCATGGGAAACTGTAAACAGAAGTTCCCACAGAACCTCTCAGTCCGATTGGGTTTGTGTGCGAACGAGTTCGGAAAGATGAGGGGGAGATCAAAGCTTCCCCGAGAGGATCCCGGATTATCCTCCCACTGAGGGAAAGAACCAGAAGCAGGGAGGTGAGACGCGAGAGGAAATAAATAAATAAAAGAAACAGAGGAGGCAGCTCTTTATATAATAGCTTACTGCATAATATATAAAGAAACCAGAAATAACAGCGGGGGATGTCTCTCTGCAATGTGTTGAAGAGCTGTGCTTCCCCAAGGGCTGGAAGAAATGCCTCAGTGCACACACTCAGCAGCAGCCAACAAATGCTATTATCTACAGTTAACCACAATTGATGCTGATATGTCACATGCATGTTTTACACACTCGTATGTGTGTATTATTGCAAGTGTGTATCTGATTGTGTTGTATATCAGGGGAAGAAGGCAAGCCGCTTTACCTCCTACTGACACCATGACGCTTGAGGAAGATTAGCCCCTCGAAGCTTTATGGGTATCTCTCTTTCACATACCCACATAGTATAGGTATATACAGTATATATGACATATTTGCTTCTTTTGGTTGTTATATGTTTTCCTCTTATCCTGTAGTACAGTATATATGTGTCACCAAGTTATCCTTAAAATTGCTACAAGCTAGGGCTGCTCAATTAATCGTATTTTAATCGCAATTACCATTATGGCTTGCAACGATTACGAATACAACGTAATTGAAATAAAACGATTATTTTTTTATTATTACTTTTTTTTTTTTTTTATTACTTTTTTTTCAACTGCTTTTCCAGTTGAATTATACTTAAAGTTCAGGGTAATCAACTGTTTTTCTCTCCAATAAATTGATGTTTTCAAAGTAAATGGATAATCGTTTTTAATAATCGTGACATCAATTATTGACCCAAATAATCAATATTATGATTTTTGCCATAATCGAGCAGTCCTACTACAAGCACAGTCCAGTTTATTTGTTATGCCAATTTCTTTGCTTGATTCTCATCTGAAGTGGTTCAGATTGAAGTTGTGCCTTTAAGCCACTAGTGGGTGCACTACGCTCAGTCAGCAGTAACAGCAGTAACTGAACAGCCTGTTCAGTTTTCAGAAAGTAATGACCTCTGAACCCTGCAGTAACATAAATGCACTGCTTGACCTATGGAGAAAACAACTGTGTAAATGATCTTTTTCTATGCAATATAAAAACATGCAAATAACTGTTGTGTTGGCCGTTGTTCAACTAACTAATCTGTTAATCTGTATTTACAAAGATGAGTGTGGAAGTTTTGAAAAGCAAATCAATAACACAAAAAGGTTACATTTTGTTCCTTAAATTAATTATTAATACCATAATAACATTTCTTTATCATCTGAATCTTCTTAGTAAATATAATTTTATATGTACTGAATGCAACATCACCGATAGTGACTTTTGAGACATTTAGAGGCAAACCTACAGTTGTGGTTTATCTTTTTTGATCAAATGTATGACGCAGGCAGGTAACATCGGCGCAAAGACGTCCTGTGACATAACTCCGTAAAGACTGAGAAACCTTCCTACGTATGAACTATGCGTAAGTCATATGAAACTACAGAAGTTTCTGAGAGATGGACAACCTCTCACTTCCTCTGACTCACTCATGCACATGTGTATCTTTATGAGAAAGAGTGGATTAATTTCTCTGAATCCAAACATTAAGATGTATCAGAAAGAACAATCAGCTTTAACAGACAGAGACAACAAATGAATTGCGAGGAATAAGTAAGCAAGCAATTGATTCATTTCTATCACTTCCAGCTGTGCAAGGTCCCATAGTTAGATGTGGTGTGCAACAGACTTTTTGGCAGAAGGAGGACAGTTAACAGGCTACTCAACTGCACCCTGGTTGCTTCGAAAGCAGAAAACAATCTGGTGTGAAATATTACAGAGGCAGTAATACACCAAGAAACAAGAAATCCTTGAATTACCCAAAAAACATTTATTATTCTATACTGAAATGAGGGCTTAACTAACACAGAAAGCAATGTTCGATAATGCAAACAAAACTAATGTCATCTATATTCCTAACCTTTGAGAAAAAGATCCACAAAAGTTCTTTATTCATCCTGTTTTTAAACTTTAATCAGCACCTAACCACTTTGTCGCTACCTCTCTCTTCTCCAGATGATCAGAGTGTTCGGCTTCAGTCCAAAAAACCGTCTGAAAACTCAGAGGATTTGATACAATGCAGAAATAAAACGTATAACCTTACTCGGTCTCACGTAACCTACATCCACGGTCCTTGTGCTTAATAACTAAATGCCCTTTGTCTCTTTAGATGACACTAGACTCTTCTAAAGAAAGTCATACCTTTCCTAGATGCTTTTGATTCCACAAAACAGTTTTTGAAAGTACCAACTACTATATAGGTAACATTCAGTTTAACATTGTTTCAGAACAAAACAGCATGTGTAACTAAAAGTCTAATATCCTAAAGTGAAGTTTAAGTAATCCCACAAACGACATTTCTACCTGAAACAGACAGAAAAACATTCCATCTCTGATCTGCACCGAATTAAACTTGGCTCTCTGCTCTAAGGA
>NW_022989751.1:576725-762906 GCF_902827175.1 Gymnodraco acuticeps | reverse complement strand
CTCTGCTCTAAGGATGGCAAGAGTTCTCTCAGTGTCTTAAAAAACTGCCACACATCTTAATTCAGTGTCATAATAAAGTGTGCACAAGGGTTCTCAAAAGCAGAATGCATGCTCCACTCCTTGCAAGAACCTCTGAAAAGTGGGTTTATAAAGAAAATGACCAAATAAGTTTACCACTGAAAAAAAAACTTCTGTAATGTACAGTAAAGGAACTAAACACCAAATGCTTTCAAAAGTAAGAAAACCCTAATGCAGGCGCTCAGCATATGCAGCTGTAAGATATGTTTAAAGTGCTCTCAATGTTAGGGTGACCACTTTAATCATCACAAAGGACAAAAAGGAGCAACTGAAACTTTGATTTTAAAAAACAACGAAGCATGTTCAAGTCATATCATGTTGAGCAAAGTTAAGCACTCAAAGTCCACCAAAGAGACACAGAGAAACCAATAAAAAAAAGTAAACTCTTTACAACAAACTTTTGAAAAGTCTAAAATAACTCACCTTTCTCCAACCATTGAGCTTCCCTAACTTCCTCTCTTTCTTGTCAAAGCAGCAGGCTCCCATGTTGGTGTGTGTAGAGTGCAGAGTAGAGCGGAGCTGCCGTCCTATAAAGTGTCTGTCTCAGTCTGACTACAGGATGAGTAAAAGGAACAAGCCTTGGCTCTCTGACGCCGGGAAACGCAACAGCTCTAGTGACTCACTTTGGGCTTCGAGGTCTGACTAGGCTGTACCTCACACCCTGTGTACTGTATGTGAAGCAATGGTTGACTGTGTGAGTGCAATAGAGACAGACCTCTGGCTCATACACACTCCCTCATGGGGGTAGTCCCGCCTCTTGCCTCTTGTGCTTCTAAGCTTTCTGTTCACGACTCTTGCAGCCAGCATAGCTCTGGGGTTGACACTGTTGAGATCACCCTTTATAAATCCATGCTGATGACTAAAACACTTCCTGTTTTGATAGACACAGGTGATGATTACTATAACTTGAAAAGTAGCATGCCTTCATATGGAATACAACCAAAAGCACTCTTATGCTGCCTTTATACATTTGTAGAAAAATGAAATTTGAGGTGACAGAAAAATGTAGGACTTTGTTGTAGTGCAGGATAGAAAATCCAATATGTGCCACGAGCCACAATTGATTTTCTTTCAACCCTAACCCTAGCTCTGTTTTAATTGGTGTTGTGTAAAGAGATACCACAATTCTGTGGTGAAACTACAGTATTTACATATATTTATAATTGTTTCTTTCATCATGTTTGCGGGTGGTAAATATTTATGAACCATGGTAGACATTTGTTGATCTGCAATTGAATAAAGTCCAATAAAATCATTTATAAAATATCGCACCTCTGTTTGTGTGTTATTTTTTTTACAGAAATTACAAACGGTAACACCAGAGAACTGTGAGAATTAATTATTAATTCATTAGCAATTTACATTGTTCTGATGTTTTAAAAGTGACTTGATCAATACAAATATTCTGTAGACTAATTTCTTAAAAACTCCTATCATTCCCAAAGCTGGAAGAAACTAATTTGTCAACTTAAAATCAAACAGCAATATATATTATTTTTTTGCTGACTGATTACTTAATTAACAACAAATGTTGACAAATTATTTGTGCCAATTGCCTAACAGATACCTGATTTATCATTTCATCCCTAGACCCAAACAGCCACAACACAGAGAAATATTCCAACTCACAACAGGCCTTGACATGTGTACGTCAGCCATTCATAACAAGGAGGACAGTCGGGTGCAGCGACAGCCTGCACTTCACCTTGAAGGTACAGCCACAGCCTCTCAAATTTCACCTCCCACATACTCATGTTCCATACTGTGACACAGCTTGAATAACAGTTTTTCCATCTTCACACAACAGGTAGTCGAGGGGTCACATTAGCTGAGTGGCATGTTCATGTTAATAAAACCAGGTCGAGTTTTACGCCCCACATGACAGAGCGGCAGCAGTTGTGTAATGTTGTAGTTTACTGTGAAAACAAGGCTAGGAGTAAGATCGCTTAGATATCAATGGGATTAACCTAATGTCAATATGACACAGAAACACACACAAAAAGTTCATGCAAGACATGTTTGAAAGAGTCCTTATCAGATGGTTACGTGCGAGGACGCATTCACCCACATGCCAAAGTCACAGTAATGAGAAAAGGTCATAATACACAACAAGCACATTGTGCCACCTGACCAGTCACGTCCAGCATTCCCATTGCTGGCTAAATGTCTGGAGAAACACATCTCAATTTGCAACATTCTTAAAAGGTACATTTAAAGGTAATATTTTTCTGGGTTTGCTGGTTTTTAGTCTAATATAGTATTTTCTGGCAATACCAGAACTGTTCCTCTATGAATCAATAGTTGGGATATTTTGGAATTTTTCGAGTTGGAGAGGCTCCTGAAATCAATCAAGACCTGCGGTTAATGATTGCCAAATATTTTGTGATTGCAAAAGTGCTAAAATTACAGTCTACAGTGAGATCATTTGTCCCACAAGTCCACATATGTGAGGTCAATATGAATCAGCAGCTTAACCACAGTTATGAATATAATAAAAAAGTGAGACTTTTTATTCTTTTTGAAAAACCCTGAACACATTATGATCTAACAGAACTCTCCTGTTTATTCAGTTGTCTTGTAGCCTTAAATCCATTGTTTGTCATATCATGTCTGTTGTTTAAAGTGGTAAATAGTATTTATCCAGTCCATGTGTTCAAACCAAAACCAGTCCAGCTGACTGTGTTGGATGTATGTCCAGATGACGACAGTAATAGGATAAATAAACACAACCATCTAAATGGGCATTAAGGGACGTCTATTGTCGTCTGGAGAGAGAGGGGGATCAGGAAGGAGACAGGAAGAGAGAGTCACTCTGCCCTCACACATACAGACACACGCACACGCACATTCACATAAACACACACACACACCATACACACACACTCGCTCTTCCGCTTTAGTTTATTGTGTTTGACCCACTGCGGGATCCCTCACATCCTGTTGTCCAATTGTATGTGAAATAACAAGCTTATCCTCTTGGCTTGCTTAACAAACTGTTTTCAGGCACTCTTACAAACAGCTACCACACGGCATGTACAGTAAAGCAGTATTCCGGGATTGTTCTGCCACAAGCAAGTCGTAAAATCTTTAAGTATTGATTTTAGGCAGCGAAATATTGTAAAATCTGTAACTTCCTATAAGGTATGACTATTATTTATATTAAAAATGTTTAAAACATGAATCATAATTAGCAATTCTTAGATACATGTACAATAAGGAGATTAATTGATAAGTAATACATCTTATAGAGACAGCCAAATGTTGTTGTGCAATGAGCCCTGTCAGTGAGTAATATGGTTAAATGGGTCATTTAAAAAATAAATAACAGGAATTAAACCTTGGTGCACATCACACCCAATCAATGACGCAGAAGCAACAGAATAACCAGTGGACGATGAAAAGTGGATTATCGGGGAAGATGAAAAGAGGGCCACAGCGGGTCAAGACACTAAAAGCCACACTTCCTTTAGTCAGATAATATTTGCACAAAAAGAAAAAGAAAAAAATGATGGAGCTTGATGCTGGTTCAGGCAGAAATCATGTGATGAGTGACATCCAGTCTCAGTGATACAACTGTGCAGGCTTAATATAATTGACAGCGTTTATACCAACACTGCTTACTTCAGCCTCTAAAAAAAAAACCTCTTCTGACTGCACTTGTTCAAACTGTGTTGACTTTGCCAAGGTCATGCTAAGCTCATGTGTGTTTACAGCAAGAGTATCCCTGGATTCTCTTCCCCTCTTTAGGATCAGTGCTTTTTGCAGGGTTTGTTTAAAAGAAAAAGTGTATCTTAATCAATTAAGGCTAGCCAGAAGAAGAATATAATAATACAAATCACATGATGGAGCCTGCCTACCTTATTGGAAGCCATGTCACTGACGGAGCGGTAGGTCTGGATGGTCTCCAGCTGGTCCAGACACCAGTCCAACTCCTCCATCGTCTCCGTGGCCAGCTTCTGGTACGCCTCATCTGTCAACAAGCAACCACCACACAGAGGCACACAGTCAGAACAGAAGTGCACATGGAGCCAGAGCACTGCCCAGCCACTCCCAGGCAGCATCCACCCACGGGTCCCACTCGGGGTGCCTGCTGCTGCTGCTGCAGCTGCCGCTGAGGAGGGGGAGCGGTGAGAGGGGGCACCCGGCTGCAGAGCTTCTTCATCATGAGGAGGGTTTAGCTGTAGGGAAGTTACTGTGTCGGACTCACAGCTGTCAGCCAAGAGTGCAGTAGGAAAGTTGCAGGACACACAAACAAGCACACACACACAAAAAAAAACGCACTCTCACATTCTGAGGCCCTCAAGTAATTTACATGAAGTCAAACTCCTAGCAGGAAACCAAATACCCCCTCACCCTCACCACACAGACGCACTTTACACCACCTCACAGGAAACAGACACCTGTAAATCTACACATGTGCAAAATACAGATAAGGCCCGAAGCATACTTTGTGTAATTTTTGGGAATTCATTTTCAACTCTCAAAATGACAAAAGAAACTGTACGAAGATAATCGACAGATAATTTGTGTAATCACAACCCCATCTTGACTATGGACAGTCAACATGTATTGTTTCTGTTTAACATGAGCTGAGGCACCAACTTGTTGGGCCTATCAGTTTCTGGTGGGACCCCGCATTAAGTTTGAATGAGTTCATGCGTAGTCGATAACATTTGTCATTTTCGTTTGGTGAATAAAGGAAAGGTGTGGTTTTGCAGAGTGCCAGTGCTTACACAGTCACAGGACCAACCACTGAAGATATGCAGCCCGGATACAAAATAACAGGAACTGTCTTAGGTATCAATTTTACCAGAACTGAACTAAATATTTCCGTAACTTTAAGCAGCCACAGTGTGTTTGCTATTGTGTGGTTATGCATTGTGTTGTTTTTTCTTTGTAAAGCATTTGTTTGTTCTTTTTAATTTAAGTCATACAGTGTAGCAATAATTAAAGTTATTAAAAATAGTGGGTAAATCACTGGTTATCGTATTTCATTATCACAATCATTTTCTTTTTATGAATAATTTATTCGTAAATACAATGTCAGAAAATAGTAAATAAAAAGGAAATGTCTTCAAATGTTGTGTTTGATTGAAAAATGTAATATATTCTGGTAACTATCATATAACACAAAAAGGAAGAACAAAGAAAATCTTAACACTGCATTTTTTAAGGGAAGTTTTATTCTAACTACTTTTTTAAATAGTTGCAGAATGATTAGTCATTAAATCCTAATTTGTTCACCTTCATGTTTCATATTCATTTAATAACTATTAAAATGTTGTCTTAAATAATACAGCATTAAAGGTGGGGTAGGTCATTTTGGAGAAACCGGGCTCGAGTGCGCTAGAATTTGAAAATACACAACCGGAACAAATCTGCCACTTCCTTACCAGAAGCCCCCTCCTCCAACACACACAAACGTGCACATGGACCAATGAGGGGCACGAGATAAGTTTGTGACAGATGGAAGGCTGACAGGCAGGTAGGCCATCCAGTTATTTTAGCCGGGCCGGCTAAAATGATTGGTCGTTGCTTTTTACAGTACTACGGCTTCCACAGATGACATTTTTTATGGATTTTTTGTCAAAGCACTTCAGATATTCATTGCTATCGGGATGTTAAGAGCATTCCATGGAATATAACAAAAAGTGTATGTCGAGCCGGTTCTCAAACTTACCTACCCCACCTTTAAGTGATTGTAGAGCAACAAAAGTAAAAGACATAATCCAATACTTAAAACTAAATTAAAACAACTAAATCACCATAACTAATCAAAGATAATATACATGTAGTGACAGTATGTGTCAAATACAGTAGCCTAAACCTAAATGATAAAAAATAAGAAAAAATAGAACGTTAAATAAGAATGTTCTCCAGGTCTTTTAATAGAATCCAGTTTATCAAAGTTCAAGCCAATAATATTTTGATAGATAGATCATTTTTATTTAGCCACTTGCATAACTACAAATGTAGTTAAAGACTTCTCCTAAAATATTATTAACACATGAGTGTGATTATGACCAAAATCAAGTAAGGGTTGAAGGCACTGCTGACACATTTTTGAATGAATATAGAGTCAATATTACAGTCCTGTCTCCTATGGTTGATGTGTTTCACTATAACCTACAACTGTGTGTCAAGGTTGAACACACACACACACACACACACACACCACACACACACACACACACACCACACACAACACACACCACACACACAACACCACACACACACACACACACACACACACACACACACACACACACACACACACACACACACACACACACACACACACACACACACACACACACACACACACACACACACACTCTCCCTCTAATGCCCCTGCATTGTGGTGTACTCCTGGTCTCCTAGCTGCAGAGCACAACATGGCAGCAGGGTGCGCACTGCGGCGACCTTAGCGTGGCCACATAGAATGTGTCCCCTGCTCTGATCTCCTCGCCATCAAAGGCATGTGCCTGTTTGCTCTCCCAAACATGAGAGGCACCTGGTACTCTGCCCACAGCCTTCCCTCACTCTGGTGGGGGGAGTGAGAGAAAGAGAGGGAGTGTGTGTTTAGTTTAACTCCACAACCGTCTGATTGTCAGAAACAGGTTTACACTCATTTGAGATGTTTCCTCTCCGTACTCTCAGCACTTCTGAGGATGGTTTGCGTTTTTGCAAAGCATAGCAAGGTCCTTCTCACCCTATGGAACAGTTTCCTTTGAACTTTTAAACTCTTATGTGCGAATGGTGAGGTTGTTTTTGTTATTCTATACTTTTGAGGAGCAAACATGCAAGAATTAGTATTGAAAGTAGGGGGGAGTTTTTTGTCTCTCTAGTGTTTCAGAAGTTCTGCTCATTCTCTGGTGAATTGCAATCAAAGCGCATCCAAGGCGACTCCCTGAGCAATGACTTTCTCACGGTTGAATCATCTGTACACCAGATGAGAAATTGTGTGATTAAAGTACCCAGTTCTTTGTTAAAAATGAGACAAAATGTACAATAAAAACTTCTGCAGAAGAACATTTATGTAACAACCAATAACCAAGCTTTAAATTCCATACTGCTTACAAAGAGCGGAAACTTAAGATAATGCTAGAAGCAGGATAACACATTCAGTAAATCAGTTTACTTAGGTTCATCTTTATATGCAAATACATAATAAATTCAACAGAAGTAATACAGCTGATAAGTGTTTTTATCCCTTTTTGCAACTGTTAAACTTATGTGAATAATTAAGGAGTTGGTTCTTTTCTGCACATGCACATTGCCAATGGTTTGTAATCCACAGATCTACTGGTGTTGGTACTGTAGTGCTGTTAGAAATGTAACAATATGCAATCAAAAGAAGAAAAGTAATTAAAAAACATTGGTTACTTTTAAAACAATACTGTAATCAAACGTTTGAGAAAAGAGAAGGGACAGCATTCAGCATTTTTTGTTAGACCTGAAGGAGACACAAGCATTAGCTACAGCCAGATAGACACTGTGTTCAGAAACCGTTTGCCATACCAAAACTGACAGTAAGACAGAGTTTCAAGCTGTAATATTTTCACAAAACTACATTGGGTTTCATTTTGGGGCTGGAGGATGCTGATGTGATCAAACATAGTGACTTGTGTTTGTGTGTGTGGTGGTGAGGCTGCATCAGGGTAAAACTGAATAGATGTATTGCTTGAGCTCTTAACCACGTTCATGACTTTGATTTTAAAACCCACAACAATGGGTAAAGAGCTGTACAATCTTGTTAAGTGAGTCTGGACCTCACACTGGTCACAAGCCCAACTTCTTGAGGGTCCCCACAAACTAAATCCATTCTCTACAGAAGGTAGCTGCCAGATCCACTTAACTATGGCGCTTGTTTAACAGTCTTACTCTGATCCGTTTTCACTCTACTCAGTTTACCACCAAACAAATAAAAAAACTAAGAATTGATGTGATAAGCATTGAGGCGTTCGATAATAACTTGCACCACTTCTAATCTAAGGGTTTAAATACTTCCCTTCAGAGGAACATTGGATATTAATGACCAACAAGTTTCAACTAAAATCTTTGCAAGGCATTAACTGGCTTCACCTGAGTTATTTGTAATTGAATGACATCATTTGATAGATTCTGGGAAACATATGCAGGGTTAAAGGGTAAGACTATCTAAATAAGGTTTACATTTAAGGACAAGATTATTGAAACAGAAATGCCTTGTAAAGGGTAGGCATTTAACATTTTTGTCTCAAATGTCAAAAATGTAATATATAAAAGATTGGTACTGGATAGAATATCCATGATATTCATTCATTTTTTTACATTTGTCTAATTAATGTTTGGTGTAAGGGAAAAATAAATAAATAGCATTTTGATTTTTTATAAATGTACCACAGAGTAATTGAGAGGCTGATTGTTTTCATGCTGATGCTTTAAGGCTTTCATCACTGCATCCAAATGTTGCTTATACAAGAAAAAAGGGATTTGGGAATTACAGTTCAACACTCCCACATTGTTAGCGACACATACATGCTTTTATATTCTCACTTGTTTTAACAGAAGGGACATGTTGCTGCATACCATCAAATACTTAAGTTACAGCAGTCTGCTCTGTGTGATCTCATGGCCTCAGACGGACTAAGGGAAACAGCATGACAACACACACACACACACACACACACACACACACACACACACACACACAACACACACACACACACACACACACACACACACACACACACACCACACACACCACACACACACACACACACACACACACACACACACACACACACACACACACACACACACACACACACACACACACACACACACACACACACACACTAAGAGGGGATTTCCACCACCCCGATACAAGGACCTTTCTGATCAGCGCTCAGATCTACAGAGTCTGTCCCACAGGGGCAGACCGGAAAACACGCATAAACACAGCTGAACTGTACATACACACTAATTATGATGTTTCATTATTGCACTCAGACACAAACATGTACTTTCCAGCTGAGGGAGGCCAAGCCATGGTATATCAAGAGTCAATATTCAGTTTAGTTTATGACTCACTAGCATGAAAAGAACAATATTTCCATCAGAAGTGAACTAAAAACAACAAAAATGTAAACTGTTCAAATAGAAAAGACAAAAGACAGACTAAAGACAGTTTTTACACTTAAGTCACCATTATGGATATAGGATGGTATGAAGTATGAGGTATGGATGGTTTCTGCAAAAACAACGACATGTATTACAGGTGTTCCTCTTAGTGTGTCTATCCATGAGTCATTGGTTGTTTTTCTTTGACTGTCTCTCAGATCAAGTTAAAAGAGACACACATTTTTATGTTAGATTTGAATCAAAATATGAATGTTGTAGTTAATGTATGTCAAAAAACATCTTATTTGTAATATACTAAGCCTGATTTCAATAGCATTTCTAAGTATATGACGTTCTGTGGATTTATTAACGCAGGACTTCATGTGAGGTTTCTTCTCTCCAGCAGCTACACCACACACACACACACACACACACACACACACACACACACACACACACACACACACACACACACACACACACACACCACACACACACACACACACACACACACACACACACACACACACACACACACAAACACACACACACACACACACACACACACACACACAGTGTACATGTACAGGCATATGTTGTTATCAGATTGATTGTGCCCAAGGACGTCATACTAGAGGACTTGAAGCGTGTGTGTGTAGTGTGTGTGTGTGTGTGTTGTGTGGGTGTGTGTGTGTGTGTGTGTGTGTGGTGTAGTGTCTTTGTGACAGCTGCATCTGTCATCCTCCTTTGGGGATAGTCAGTTTCCTGCCTGTGTTGTGATGCTAGCTGCAGCAGAGTAGGAAAGGCTGCAGTGCATTTTCATCTGCCAACGTCTATATGTTATTGTGGAGATTGGAGATTAAAATCAGCAGAGCACTTATGACCACAAAGGCTAAGACGTCATTTGAAGGCAATCTCTCTTTCAATAAATGAATCTTCCTTTTTTCTATCAATTTATTGAGTACGATGTGTGTATGTTGAAACTGTTAACAGACCACAAACACATAAAGAGAAACCATACGTATACGCATGCAAGTGCCAGGTTTCTCCAATAGGGGAGACAGAGTCAGAGTGTGACATCCATTGCTTTACAAGAAAAAAGAGAACTGGGTATCTGATCCCTGCAGGCAGTTACACAACACTTCCTAACAAAGATCAGAGGGCAGCGCTGCTTCTCCACTCATTACAAGCCAAATAATGACTTCACATGCACACCATAGCATTGATCACTAAGAAGTATTGTGAAAAGTGGGAAGAAGGGTGGTAGTGGAGTTTGTAGTTTGAGGCGCAAGTTATGCTTATCCCTGATTCGTGAGATGAGTTAAACATTTCTGCTGGGTTCTGAGAAGTGAACTAAATGACATCATGACCTGTGTTTCATTACAGCTCATTTATCTGATTTACAGGGAGGCGGAATACAAATAATGTCTCAATAGATGGCATCAGGATTTCTTTGCCCTGCGGTTGTGAATAATAACAGAAGGGAAGGAAATAATGACTGGACATTATGTTGCAATGGAAGATTTTAACACGGTTCACCACTGTGAATTTGCAGCTTTAATGCAGTCGTGACCGGTGCAGTGTTGGTAAAGCATACTGGGGCCTTTTTCATGTGGTGATGACCCTCCAGAAGCAGCAGTGGACACATTTTGGATGCTGACTGACTGATTAGGAATTCAGATTTGTTTTAATGTGGCAGTAGGCTAAAGTATAACTGCAACAACTTTTCAAACAATACTCATCTCTGTATGTCAAACTACACATTTGTATATTTGCTCTCTTTCCATTAAGCAAAACAGCTTTCATGTTTTCTGCTGTAGCCACTTGGAATAGTTTACAAAAGTACATTTTAATGAAGGAAGCCGATAGCGAGCTACAGTGAAGGTTTCTATTTGATTATCGTTAACTTTTCAGCATTTTGTGTTTTATTCTTGTTTTGTCTATTTGACTTAGTTTTGTATTGTTTTGTCTACAACTTGTTATGATGTCGCCTTGGGCCTTGGCTCACTTGCAGGTTACTGTACCAACCTCAAATGGAGGTTATTGAATAATTTTGGAGTTTGGAAAAATAAACGTTTTGCCAAAAGTTAAATGAGAAGATCTACACATCATGACATAGCTCTCCTGTTTATAGACTAGATGTTGATTAGCTTAGCTTAGCATAGCAATAATTGCTGGAAAACTGCAAGGGGAAACGGCTAGCCTGGCTATGAGTTTTAAAAAACTCCAACTGTCTGCATTTTCTAGTGAAAAATGGTATATCATTTATAGTTTATAATTTAGAAAAATGTAAGAACGACAACTTCAAATTGTTTGTACGAGAGTTTAACATCATTGATATAGATCAAAAGAGAGGCAAATAAATGCTTATCACAAAATGTAGAACAATTGGTTTTAAATCAAGGTTAAAAAGATTTTAAAAACTTTAATCGGAAAATGGTGATGCAATTAAATTGTGTTGAAGAAATAATTTACTTTATATAACTGCCAGCAGGAAATGTTTGTTCGGCTAATCCCAGGTTAGCTTGTGGCTGAAGTCAATTCTGATCACAACACTTTAACAAATAAAGTTTTGACTGGGTCACATTAAAAAAAATAATACATGTTGCACCTCTGTGTCTGAAAGACCACCTTGTGGTTCTTGATGGCCGCCCCCACACAACACACACACACACACACACCCACACACACACACACACACACACAAACACACACACACACACACACACACACCACACACACCACACACCACACACACCACACACACAAACACACACACACACACACACCACACCAACACACACACACACACACACACACACACACACACACACACACACACACACACACACACCAAACACAAACACACTCTCCTTGACATACAGATGTACACATGCCTTTCTGATTAACTACAGAAATCAGTGGGAATACAACACGAAAAGCCATAAATCCAATGTAGCATGCAAAAACTCCCAAAGGGTGGACAGTGATACCAGATCCCTTACAGAGTCTTTGGAATAACAGCGGAAATGCTCTGCCGTGTTAATCAAACTGTCTCCAGGTGGAGGGAGAATAGGAGAGTTTCCATGTTGGGAGAATTTTGTTTTAGAAAGTCCAGTGTTTCATAAGGATTTTAGCCCACACACTTATGGATGGGACTATAGGACAGGATGTATTCTTCTTGAGAAGTTTTGGGGTTTGAAGCCTATAGTGCACTATCATGCAGCATACAGCAGTGTTGCACTGTAGGCGCTGGGATGGAAATTATTCCTGGGGGTGCCTAAAGTGCTCATGCATGCTGTTTGCACTTTAGGCACCCCCACCATATTTCCATCCAAGAGAGTTTTGGCATCTGTTTATTTAAGTCCCATCAAGACATATTTTCAAACGTGCTATACATTTTTCAAATAAATTATCAATTATAACAGTAAAAAAAAGCCCAGTTCACCGAAGCCAAAGTTGTCCAGACACCAAACATATTCAATTTACAATGACATAAAACAAAATATGAGCCAATTCTGACGATCCAATATTTCTTGGATAATCATGTGAATCATATAAATGATTTTAACCTGATGTGAATCTAGACTTAATGGGGCTTCAGACCCCAACTGAGATACACAGAGCTTTCGTCTGAAAGAAAAATATATTGCTTATTTTCAGTTATGCCGTGCACATAAGACCATTGACACACACACACAACACACCACACCACACACACCGCACGCACGCACAGACAGACAGACAGAAACACACACACACACACACACTCTGACATCACAGGTTCCTGATGTGCGTCTTCCTCTCTCTTACATACAGTACAATATCCACTGCTATCTGCCTGGTCGTCATGTTCTGTTGTGAAAAACCTTAAATGTTTGTTCCTAAATCTCTCTTATTCTTTCTGATAAAACAGACATACGTCAATGAGCCAGTTTGTCCGTCCTATCAGCACTCTGTGGACCTGTGAGCGTAACACCGTACTGTCCTTGAGCTGCATTTTCACTCACTCTCTCCATCTGTTTTGACTCCTGCTCTCATTAACACACACATATTCTTCCCCCCCTTTTTGCTCCTTCACACCACAGTGTTTCACTCTCTTACTCTATACACTACAAACATGTGTACACATACACACAAACACACAGCAACAGACCAGGCTTTGTCGTGTTACCTAGGTTGAACTCCCACATGGGGAGCAACAGTACGGACTGGTACTGATGGGTCTCATTGTCACGCTGTCTGGCATTAGCCTGCGGGTTGATTGAGCATGGATCAGAGGAGCCATGAAACCCATTAGCCAAACCTTCTGTCGCTGTTTTGTGGGGCTTTTTTGCTCTTTAGGTTTCAAATAAGCTTCTACAGTTATGATTGAGGTTTTTGTTGGTGCAGGGATAATCTGATGTCAAGGGTGAAGAGAGATTTTTCTAAATCATTAGGAAAGGCTTGCATAATCAGAATGTGGCTGGGATGCAGCTGCCTGGACCTGATTCAGGCTTATAAATCAGGGGGAAGAGTTTGATCAATTACCTAAACTCAATTCTTATGAAAAATGTTGTGACTTTTTTTTACTACAATGAATGGGCTACTCCATACCAGAGGTGGGGAAGTAACTAATTACAAGTACTCAAGTACTGTACTCAAGTACAATTTTGAGGTACTTGTATTGTACTTTACTTGAGTCTTTCCATTTTTATGCTACTTTATACTTCTACTCTAACTACATTTTAGAAGCCATTATTGTACTTTTCACTCCGCTACATTTATCAGACAGCTTAAGTTACTTTACAGATTAGTAGATTATAGCACAAGCATTATTATTACAAAAATATCTATTATCTAATATAATTATAGGTTACAGATATCCAGCAGCAGCATATCAAGTAGATACATAAATACCGTAACCAGCTGTTATAGACCAACCCAGTCTCATGGCATTTTCGTGTTCACCAACACGATTTTTAATCTATTGATTCGTGTTCCACCAACACGATTTTAATCTATTGATTCGTGTTCACCAACACGATTTTTTAATCTATTGATTCGTGTTCACCAACACGATTTTCCCCTTTTTTTCGTGTTGCACAGCACGATTTTAAAAGCAATGTATTCTACTGGTAATGTGTTTCGTGCCTGCAGCACGTCTTTTTCTCCGGTCGGGTCGTGGAAGACCGGAAGCTGTGTGGTTCATAAAAACATGTTCTTACTCAATATCAAGCCACAATTATTGCTTTTATTTTAAATCGTATAATTTCGGACTTTTGTCTGTGAGGAAAATAAATGGGGCTCAGAGCCTCAGGATACAGAAATCTGTATTTTTTAAATGTTTTTGTCCTTCTAATTTGTTATTCTTTTCAAAATAACACACTGTTATTACTCACCAATAACACACCCAATTATCCTTGCTTTTATTATTGGTTTAATTCCATAATCTCGGGCTCTTTTTTGGCGTCCGTCAGGAACTGAATTTCAAATAAAAATAATCCGGAAACAGACGTAGGCATTTCGAGCGATTACCCAAGATCCTCAGCTATGGTTTAAGCTCTGGCTGATTGGATTGTTTTCAGCCGCAATGCATGCTGGGATTTGGTGTTTATCTTATATGAAATCCGGAGAAAACATTTTTAATAAAGAATTAATAAATAATACTTAATTCCGAGTGCTCTTGGCTCTTTTCTCTTTGAAATTCATCAATCATAACGGCATTGTAATACACGGTTCGGCTGCATTACATATTACAGATCTGCCGTAGTTCTTTATTTATAGAGCCCTGATGAGAAGACCTTTGGAAAAACGGAAGAAATGCCGCCGAAACTGAATACTTGAGGTGGATCATAAATATATCAACAATTAAACAACATCTTCAATTTCTCTTCACACAATACGTCTCCTTGCAGTATCAACACTAATTCGGCTGACTTTTACATTTGATCTAATTCATAGATAGGTTATATTTACACCATAACGGTGCACCAGCTGATATAAAAGGACTTGTAGTTTTAAAGATATTACTGATTTTCTTTGAATATAAGAATGTAAATACTGAGTCTGAAATAGTATAGCAATATGCTGTAAAATTATGTGAAAGCATGAATAAAACTACACATATTCAGATGTTGTACATACATAAGTGTCCTACACTAAAATACAAAGTTATTATGGCTGTGTGTACCTTGTGTGCACCGCCTAGTGGTTTAAAGCACGTTATTGAATTATTGTTTTTTATGTGTTATATTTGATAGAGTACACTACTTTCATAAGGGGAAAGTAGAAGGTCTGTGATAGAAATATAGAATATAAAAAATCAAGAAGATACTATAAGTGATCTCTACAATAAAACAGTTTAGTGCAGGATGTACAAAGATATTAATAGGAGGAGTGCAAAACAGAACAACGAACTCTAACCTTTAATTTCACATTAAATAACAGATTAAGGTCTTCTTTAAATAAGAAAAAAACTTTGGGGGTTCATCTATCTACAGATACATATATTAAGCCTGACAAAGTATTCTAACGTTAATATATTGCTTTCCGTGACAATGTTAACTATGTTGAAGCACTTATTTTAACTGATATTATACATATGAATTATACTCTTATGTATTAGATAGAATAAGAAATGTGCCAGAATATGACAGTTTGATGGTGGAGGTACACACATATTGATAGATGTCTTGTAATGCACTGTTGAGGAACCCTGTGACCCAAGTGTTTCATTCATTGCATAAACTACACCGTAGTTGTGTATATGATATGTCAATAAACCTTTTGAAAATCTTTGAAAGGGATGTGCAAAATAAGCCATAATATACAGTCTTTAATTAAACTATTAGTAGAGAATAACGAGTAATGAATATACTTTATTACTCGTTTCCATCATGTCAATTGCAGATACATGTTTAGTCTTCTCAAGCACCCAACTATCAAATATCTCTCCTGATTGTTGGCACTTGACAATCACCCTTACCTGAATTTTACTCAGGTGTAACTAAAGTCTGATTTAAGGGTTGTTTATATTTCACATCATTAATCAGAATCTGCAAAGTAACTCAAATAAGTGTAGTGGAGTAAAAATACCAGGTTAACCTCTGAATTGTAGTGGAGTATAGAATTACAAAGTAACAATGTGGGTATATATTAATGCTGCGCATTATGGACACAAGCGATTTTTCACCCATTTATTAATTATATGTTTTACATTTGATAACACCAATGTGTTTAATACTGCAACTTCTAATTGTGGGAAAAACGAAAACGTTCAGTAGAGACGTCCCATAGAACGTTTTGCGAAACAACAATAGCCAGCATGTGTAGTTCTGGGGGGGCGTTCGATTCCAGTTTTGGATAGTCTGGCGTGGTTTCGTTCATTTCAAACAGCTGTTTTGACGCTCGGCGTAACCTTGGCGCATGCCACTCCAACATCCAATCCCAGAGTTTGAAGATTAATCACGGGGACAGTAGGCCCTAAACGATAGCTGGGGATGATGGGTAGTGGTGAGTGTCCTTCGGCCATTCCTAAACTCAGAAATGTTGACAATCGCCAATGATGCTCGAAATGTCCCTTATAGGCCTACGTCTGTTCCGGTTATTTTTATTTTGAAATTCAGTTCCTGACGGACGCCAAAAAAAGCCTGAGATTATGGAATAAACCAATAAATAAAAGCAAGGATAATTGTGTGTTATTGGTGAGTAAATAACAGTGTGTTATTTTGAAAAGAATAACAAATTAGAAGGACAAAAATATTTAAAAATACAGATTTCAGTATTCTGAGGCTCTGAGCCCCATTTATTTTCCTCACAGACGGCAACAAAAGTCCGAAATTATACGATTTAAAATTAAAGCAATAATTGTGGCTTGATATTGAGTAAGAACATGTTTTTATGAACCACACAGCTTCCGGTCTTCCACGACCCGACGGAGGAAAAAGACGTGCTGCAGGCCCGAAACACATTACCAGTTAGAAATACATTGCTTTAAAATCGTGCTGTGCCAACACGAAAAAAAGGGGAAATCGTGTTGGTGAACACGAATCACTAGATTAAAAATCGTGTTGGTGAACACGAATCAATAGATTAAAAATCGTGTTGGTAAACACGAATCAATAGATTAAAAATCGTGTTGGTGAACACGAAATGCCATGAGACTGGGTTGTATAGACACCTTATGAAATGAGCCATTAAGCATAATGACTACTTTTGATACTTTAAGTATATTTTGATTCCGATACTTTTGTAATTTAACTAAAGTAAGATTTTTAATGCAAGACTTTTACTTGTAACAGAGTATTTTTTACAATTTAGTATTGCTACTTTTACTTTTGTACAAAACTAGTTAGTACTTATTCCACCTCCGCTCCATGTTGTGTTACATCCTGAAATACAGCAGGCGCATCAGCTTCTGTGGGCGCTTCTCAACCAGGGGCTCAAGTTCACTTTTACAGGTTTTTGATTTCCAATTATGAGGAAGTAAACAACCTACTGAGGCTCGGTTTACCGTGGGCTCCTTCCGTTTCTTGGATTTTGTATCTGAATAACAATTTTATCGAGACCAAGCCAAAACATAATTTCGGTCAAAACACTTGCAAAGATAAAAAATACTGTCTTATTAACATTATCTTGTCTTGTTTAGAGGGCATGGCCTCTTAATGGAGTCAGGGCAAGCTTGATCCAGATCGGGATGGAGCAGGCACAAAGGGGGTGTGCGTGCAACGAAACATCAGTGTCTCCAGAAACATATTAAGACCAGCTGAGACAAACCTCAAACGACCTTGACACAGCATGCCTTCTCATGATGGGTAGGCATGGTGTCTCCAATGTCTCTGCGTCTGTGTTTATGTGTATCCCAAACCATCTAACACAATCTAATTGAGCTAATAAAGACTATTGGCAACAAGGTTGACTGTGTTGTTTGTTCATATTGGCACAATCAAACCTCCTGATTGAATCAAGATTAAATGCATGTTTCATCCAAAATACAATTTAATAGACATGTGGCATCACAGTCTTGTAGGAATTTCATAAAAATAAAAGATATCTTGATCCTCCTTCTGCCAGAACATCAACAATGTGGACCGCAGAGTAATGATAACAAAATCCGAGGTTTGTCTGTATTGTTTTTTTAGTTTGAAGTGGGGTATTTTATTATTGAAAGTCATCTTGAAAAGGCTGTTCCACAAAGAGGGTGTGGTCAGCGGGTGGTGTTTTTTGGCATGCTAGAGGGGGGGGGGGGTCCAAAATGCTTATCCAAAAACCCCAACAACCAAAAGAGCGTGGTCTGTGAAGCAGAGAGCGTTTGAATCCATCTGCGCGGAGCTGAACAGGCCTGCTGGCAGGGGAATACTTCAGGGGAAGGGCAGCAGTCTACTTTATGACTGTGCTGACGTCAATGGCATAATTCCAAATACTTGCAGAGTGCATGCTTCCAGCTTTCTGAACCTGCACTCTCTTTCTGTTGGAAGGCCGCAGCTAAAACCCGACATGGAATTCGACTCAAGTCAAAGTAAATAACAAAAACAACAACTGGAATGGAGTAATGTCTGGCTGTGGCTGAAATAGCACAAAGCCACATGGTACTGATTTCCTAGCCCGTCAGTTGTCACAAAGGACGGCTGCCAAGTCTTTGAAAAGTGTTGTATATTTTCTAAGCAGAGACTCACATATTACTATATTGTGAGCTATATACTATATATTATAGTGGCAGAACTTTGAAGCTCTAACTGATTCCCAGGGGAGAGACAGGTATTATTAAGAGGAAGTGGTGCAGTGTGGATTATAGTTTTATAAGAGAAAAAGGAAGAAGAAACCAAAATGAAATCATGAAACCCCTTTCTGTGAAGAGCTATCTCTTTTACTGAAAGAGGGAAGTGACACCGATTTTGAGTGACGTGGGTGTTCTTAGCATTAAAGTGCAAAGCTTTTCAGTGGCAGCCTAACTTATTTACAGTATCTAGAATTAAAATATCCGTAAAAAGAATCTATCTGTAACTCGTTCTTAATTGTGTGACCTTTTTGTGTGTATGTATTTGTTAGACAAATGAATAAGTAAGGAAAACATATGTATGGTGGTTGCAGCTATACATAAATCAACTAAATTATCTTTGTTAGAGTTTGCAAGTTCTTGGAAAAGAGCATGACACAGGTTCAATAATTAAAATAAAAAGAACATTTTATGGATATATTTGAAGCAAATGCTCCTTGAGCCCGTGAAGTCTCTTGCCTCAGACTGTTTGCTCTTGACACCAGATGTGAAAGGTTTGTTTTCCAGAGTCTTAAATTACATCATGTCTTACATTGCAGGATTAGTGAAGATGACATAGTTAGACGCAGCCATGGTTGACTGCACACAGACTGTTAGCAGTCCAAAATTAGGTTTGTTCTTTCCAAGAAAGAGAAAATAAACTCTAACCTTTTTTTTCCTAGAGCCTTTGGCAATGGGGGTTTTTGCACGCATTTGATAAAGCATTTGCAACAAACTAAGATGCTTTTTAAAAAGGCACAAAAAAACGAATAAGCTCAACATATTTTTTGGCTAATTAGACAATATTGACAAATGTTGCATTTAAAGCAGTGTTACATTATTATGAACAAAACCTTATCTATCACAAATAACTAGGTGAAACGACACAGAGCATCATTTCTGAACCAATTGCTTTGTTTTGAAAGTCCTGCTGACTTAAACAAGTTCATTCTAATGATAAAAGTACCAAATCAACAAGCAGACTCAAAGGTGATGCTGAATAACTGATAACATCATTATGACTCAACCAACCCTGCATACACAAACACTCATCAACACAACCATGTGGGTCTTTTCCTAAAACTCAGCTCTGGATCTCCCTCGGCTGGGAGCCACGGGGAGTCTGTGCCAGCGGGTATAGAGGGCTTTGAGTCGGTGTAAACACTTGGCACTACAGCTTATTTATGACACTGAGGATGTTTTTGAAGCCAGGGCCAGGCCTGTCAAATATGGCCATGTTTCAACACTGGGATTACTTTCAATTGAACAACAAACTCACCACTACTAGATCATCAGAGGCTTACAGTATGTTTGACTTTAAATAACTGTATGAAGGACAGAGAGGCCACAAAGAGACAGTCACTCTTTGGAAAATGATTCCTTTTGAAAAGCTTGTGCCAGCTATTCTGAAAGTCACTCAGTATGGAAACCTCCAACCCTCTTTAACCTGCTTTGGGAACCTGACTGACAACTGAGAGTGTGAGGGCAGGAGGATGGGGAAATGTGACCTAATGCTGGCACCTTTCGATTCCTTATTTGAGATGACATGGCTATCAAAACATGCAGAGATGCTACACCAGTTATAGATATCTAGCTAAACAGCAGGCTGTCGACTGATCTCAAATATATAGAAGCGGAGAGTTACAACCAAGGCACTGAGCTAGCTAGCTAATACTTGTATACTTTATATTTTGTATTCATCCATCCATCCATCTTCCTCCCCCGCTTATCCGTGGTCGGGTCGCGGGGGTAGCAGTTCCAGCAGAGAGCCCCAAACTTTCTTTTCCCTGGCGACATCAAACCAGCTCTGACTGGGGGATCCCAAGGCGCTCCCAGGCCAGCGAAGAGATATAATCCCTCCACCTGGTCCTAGGTCTACCCCTTGGTCTCTTCCCAGCTGGACGTGCCTGGAACACCTCCCTAGGGAGGCGCCCAGGTGGCATCCTAACTAGGTGCCCGAACCACCTCAACTGGCTCCTTCCGACGCGAAGGAGGAGCGGCTCAACTCCGAGTCCCTCCCTGTATGACCGAACTTCTCACCTTTCCCTAAGGGAGACACCAGCCACCCTGCGGAGAAAAAACCCATCTCGGCCGCTTGTATCCGCGATCTCGTTTCTTTCGGTCATGACCCATCCCTTCATGACCATAGGTGAGGGTAGGACGAAAATGGCCGGTAGACAGAGAGCTTTGCCTTCTGGCTCAGCTCCCTTTTCGTCACAACGGTGCGGTAAAGCGACTGCAGTACCGCTCCCGCTGCTTCCGATTCTCCGGCCCATCTCACGCTCATTGTTCCCTCACTCGAGAACAAGACCCCGAGATACTTGTAACTCCTTCACTTGGGGTAAAGGACTCATCTCCTACTTGAAGTGGACAGTCCATCGGTTTCCTGCTGAGAACCATGGCCTCAGATTGGAGGTGCTGATCCTCATCCCATCATCATTATATTTGTATTAATTTTATGATTGGGACAGTGCAAAGTTAGTAGACATTTCTGTCGATATTTTTGTATATACAATCCCAAGACAGGATGTGTAAAGTTATCATATTTAATTTGTGGTCGAATAATTAGTAAATCCATCAAACTCCATTTGTAGCAAAGTTACAAATATCCTAAATAGCGAAAAAAAAATTCTAAAGAGGTACACAACTGTTACACTTCCTTTGATTTGGGTTTGTTAAAAATGATATGAGGGTCTGGACTGTTTATGTTCCGTCCTCTGATGGATGTCAACTTCATTTTAAATTATTCAAGTTACATTATAGAGTATACATTATATATGTATACATTATATACATATATTATTAATTGGTGATATTTTTATTCTAGAAATTATTCTAGGAAGAACTTCACCACCCAATATAAAATGATGGATTAAATAATAGCTGGTCCAGGGGTCAAGCCTTTGTAACATCAGGAACAGGTAACTTTACGTAGAGTGTACATTTATAGCTATCACACGCAATGCCCAATTTATTTACTCTGTCTTTGTAACATAACAAGTTAAACAGTCTGCCAAATTAGGGTGCCACCCAACAACTTTGCATAAGCCAGAACGTCCTGTACCATCATCTTGTTAACATCACATTATAATAAAAGCAATAAGACATTGCAAAACATCTATTACAACCAAGACTAACAGAGTACTGTAGGAACAAAGGACAAAGGAGAGCCACAGGAGTGGCATTTGACAGGAGTGTACCTTTTCCTTCCACATGGCGGCTAATGAACTAAGATCTATGCAACACCATTTCTAGTTTCCAAATAGACCTACAGATTTCTCTCTTCCTATCTGTACCTCGTCCTCGACCCATGTCTCTTTGAGGTAGCCCTATTCATTATCATCACAAACTAAAAAGAAAAGACACAAAACACAAATATTGGGACGGGAGCAAAGGACAGAGCGTATCATTATTAAAGAAATGTATGTAAACCTTTATAGGTGAAGATTAGAAATATACCAACAACAATAACAGTGTATGACATTTTTTTGTTTTGTTTTGGGAGGAATGTCAAGACGTCCCTCTCTGTACTCTCATCGAGCAGCGACAATTAGTCTTTTAATTGACTTTTCAATCAACAGAAACTTCAACTAAGATCGGCAACTTTGTTTATACAATCATTTAAGCCATTTTGTAGCAACAAATAAATAAAAAACATAATGAGTAAAAGGTGTAACATTCCAGATGGCAACATGTGTTAATAATTCATTGAGTTATGGTTTAAAATGTGAATAATAAACTTTCTTATTCTGTCTGGTATCCTCACAAGTTTAAAAAACAGCTTTTTATTTTTCTCTACTTCCAGACTGGCTATATAACCCAGTCCGCAGTGAGTAAGACATGACACTGCTATGCATTCTCAGACAAACATTTACTGTAACCTGTATGATACAGAAGCTATGGTGGAAATATTATTAATGACGTCACCTTGTCTCCAAGAGTCGTATCATATAAACAACGGTAAGATCTGAAACAGAGCGGGAGAGCAGGCGGTTTGGAGGAGGGCCGTGATATGCCTCACCTCCTCTCTGAGAGCAAACATACAGCTCCTCACATCAGACAGACAACACACACACACACACACACACACACACACACACACACACACACACAACACACACACACACACACACACACACCACACACAACACACACACCACACACACACACACACCCACACACACACACACACACACACACACACACCACACACACACACACACACACACACACACACACAGTGGGACGTGCATTTGTCAAAGTAGACAGGGTTGCATAACATTACATTTCAAAGTAGCGAGTCAGTGTTATTGGCAGGGAATAGAGAGGACACTTTAATGGCTGTTGTGGTTTAGTACTGGGCAGTGGTTCCCACTCTTCTTTTGAACTCCAGGGTATTACTGTATGTGTCACACATAGTGGAGATGATGATGGTAATGTTGGACATGCAGTGTGGCTGCTCGGAAGAATTGCAATGGAAGGAAATGAAGGGAAAGTAGCCAACTTTCTTTCTCGTCATCTCTTTTAATTATTCAGCTATGTGCCATGCTCCACTGCATAAAAACAACTCCTCCAAACTTAATTACAAAATAGAGCATGTTGATTAAGTTAAGGTTCGATTAGACTTAGATACAAATAAGTACTTGGTAGCGTCAGAGAAAGCTCATGTTTTGAGTTGTTGTGGTTATGGTGTGAGGAAACCAGTTATTAAAAAAACTCAAAAACTGTAACCCATCCAAATCTCAGGTGATTATGTCAAGGTCAAGTGATGGGAGGAATTGTACTACTCTGAAATACTACTCTGATGAAATGAGCTTCAGATGAATTCAATACAATTAGACATCCATTGTTTCAGAGAAGAAGCATTCACTTAGGGAGTTCATTTGTGTGTGCTTTCTAAATCAAGATTTTAGGTTTTGCTTAAAGATGAAACACAATTAAGAAATCTTTCAGGACTCATCTATTTGTCGAACATTCAAAATACCTTTAATCATCAAGTCTTGAGTCCTAAACCGTAAAAATAAACAACTAGCAAATGTACTTTACTGTACATTTGCTCTACATAACACAAACTGCAGGACAATCTGCCGCAGTCCCATTAGTCCTGCTCTTACTCGGCCACGGCTCATACAAGAGTTATATGAGGACATAACTATAGTATGAGTGGATCATTGTCCAGAATCATAACTTTAATCTGTGAGGGGAACACTCAAAACAGGATGTCCATTTGGGGTACAGTGCAACACACACTATAGCAAGAGAATGAGAGAGGAGCACTCAATGGAGAGCTGAAGAGGATAATACATGACCCGAGGTTAAGTTCATATGACACAAGAGGGTCCTCCACATAATGAGCTGTCCCCCTCATAAATGAGACACATTGTGTGTAAAAACAAGCAAACTGACACCTGCCATTGGATGTCATGAAAAGATAGCAAGCCCTGTAAAATATGAATGCATGTCTGTAGCCAGAAGTTTGGGGTATTGAGCCATAAACACAAAATCCATGGTTTATTTTCTAACTAAAACTGATAACTGACTAAAGCTTTTTGTTTCTCTGGTTTACTCACACATTAGAAATTCACCGTTGAAAAAATTACATAAAATCTGATTTGAATCCAGCTGGCATCCAGCAATTTTTGGTAAAAAAAAAAATGCATTAATTGGCAAACTAATGTCTCTCCGTACATATCATACAACTGGACAAACAAAACATTATTATTCCATTACATGGAAAGATTAGCTGAATTGTTAAATAGATACAAATGAGTTCCACCCCTAACAACTATAACAGTACAATCCTGCTTTTGCATTAATGCATGTGTATGTGTAATAATAATAATTTAACAATATAATAAATAACAGTATAGAAGTTAACATTTTACTGCATGGGAACTGCATGACTTTAACTTTTAAAATAGTAGCTCAGTGTGGTGTTAGTGCTGAGCAAAATATGTGAATTATTCTCCTGAGATGGTTGTGGTTATGAAACACAATGTGACCCATATCTCATACATCACAGTAATCCTGAAAGACATAGCCCAAGTGTAAACACAACAAACTTACAATGCTTAAAGGCATGTGTTGCTAATCAGTGAAAATTATAGCTGCAATATTTTAGTAGTTTGCACCTTCAATAAGGGAGGGAAAAATGCAGACTCACAAAGCTTTCTTTCATCAGGTCATTACCCTCATTATGACAATGTGTCACCTTGCCACTCTGAGAAAAGCAGTAGAGTGTGACTGATGTACAGACACATATTGTACACACATATACACACAGCCAGACATAAGGAAGTAGTTCCTGGGTACAACATACACATTCCAGTGTAGAGCAAACAGTGCAGGTCTGTATTTTTTCTCAGACGGAGAGGAAGAAGGAAAACAGTCTTATCTGCTATCCCTAAAGAACAGACTCTTCTCCCTTTACTGATTTCTCTGATGATACACTGTACAAAAGCCTTATCTACGTGACCAGCCAACACCTTGCACAACACTGGATACACCACTTAAAGCCTTAGCCTGTTTAAACTCAGGAGATGAAGTGTTTACACAGGTATGAAAAAGTTGCCGTTTGTGTGCACTTGGTCAACTTGCACATTTTGTACTGTACTGTACTGTACAGTATGTGCTGATTCGCACTATACATCTCACTGACAATGGGTCATAAGAGAGAAACCTGAGTCTAAGTACACCACTTTGCCTGTGTCCTCGTTCCACGTAATGACACTGTTGATGTCTCATTTGAAAATGTACAATCTCATCTCTTATGTAAATTATTCTCTAAATATTGTTTGAGTACACTTGTTGACGAACTCACAAAGAACAGATTGCGGTCACTGATAGCACCACAAATTGCACATCATCTGCCACGGTTCAAGGCACAAACTAAGAGATGTTGCACTCATTATATTACAGCATAAAATTGGACCATAAAGTGTATTAGTGCAGGTCGGTTAAATTCCCTTTTTTTGCATCTGATTACAATTAGCCATTTGGCAAAGTGAGCTTATAAATGTGCTTCAGGATACTTCAAAGGTTGTAGGGGGGGCAGAGTCAGTCTGAGCCAGAGGTTTTGTCAGAAGGGGCTTGCCAGAGAGCCTCTTCCATCCAAACCTCCCAAAAGCAGTTGGGAGAGAGGAAAGGGAAACATTTAAGTGCAGGATTTGGGAAAGAAGGGAGGTAAATAAATCATTTTTGCCACATAACAACCTTTCAATAAGACACTCTGTAAGGATTTCAATGCAAGAAGGAAGTAAACCCTAAACACATCATCACCGTATCTCCTCATCAGTCAAAAATAATGGTGATGCAATACTACCAAGACAACTTGAAAGGAGAGACTAATCAGAGATCACATCGAGCCAACACATGTACTTAATATATCAGGAAATATATAGCATCTCCTTTTCCATTACTTAAAACAGGTCCACACCACACTGCTCTGTAGGAGTTAATGCTAACATCACAATGCTAACACGCTCATGTTAGCAGGTATAATGTGCACCAAGTTCAAACATTTTTAGTTAGCATGTTAGCATGCTAGCATTTACTAATTAGCAATGAACACAAAGCATAGCTGAGGCTGATGGGTCATTGGTATTTGATCATAAACCAAAGCTACAAGAAAAGGGTGACCGATGAATGTGTGTACCACATTTCCTGACAATCCAGGCAAGTGCTGTTGGTAGAGCCGGGTTCCAGACCATACTAAATGTGTGAAACCAGCCAGCAAGGTCATAGATGAGTTTGTGACACGCACGCACGCACGCACGCACGCACACACACACCACCAGCATTTACATTCATAAAACAATCACACATGATTCCCCTCATGGGGACCTCCAATTTGTCCCCATAAGGGAGGCGAGTCCCCACACGTGACTGTGTAAACAGATTTAGGTCCCCACAAGTATAGTAATGCTAGGCCACACACACCACACACACCACACAACACACACACCACACACACACACACACACACACCACACACACACACACACCACACACACACCACACACACACACACACACACACACACACAACACACACACCACACCATGCATTCTACATTCATAAACAATCACACACTTGTTTTAGATGAAATCACTAGTTGTGTTGCTTCATGTGTACACATCAGCAGACACGCACATCCAGAGTGGTCCTGCAAAGCAAAGTTTGATGCATTTCTGGACACAAATCTGGTGCTCATCCTGCGTCTGATTCAGGTTTAAGCTGATATATAAATCAAATTAATTGTTGAATTGTATTACAGTATATTATACTGAGAGGCGTTTCTATAAACTTGTCCACTGTAATAATATCAATGAGGGTAGGCCAAATAACAGAAACACCTCTCTGAATAACAAAGAGATACAATGTTTATTATTAAGAAGGGCTTTAAGTCTTTAAGTTGAATTATATGATCAGTTTTCATGCCTGAGTCCCCACCCAATTGTATTTGTTGTTTGTTTTGTGAGCAGCATTACAGAAAAAACAACTGCTTGATTTTCATTAAACTAGGGCAAAGCATGGGCAGATTGGAACCCATACAACTTTGGACCCCAGACCCAAGGAGCATGTGATTGACCTTGGTGGAGCTCCGCCCCCTTTGGTTGACCCCCTTTGTTCTTCTGCAGTTCATTCAATTGTTTTATAAAATACTCAACCCAATAGAATTGTAATCAATACTTCATTGTGAAATAATTGAAAAATGATGCTCTTCCTACAGGAGCCACAGGCTGTTGCTATCATTCATTCAGCTATTGTTATAGTAAACACACACACACACACGCACACACACCTGCATAAGGCTCTGAATCTTCCACATAGTCGCGGTTGGATAAACTAACACACTGCCTGGCAAACATCTCCACACTACTTGTTTACCTTGCAAAGATGTTGCAGTAAATCAGAGGGGAAAATATTCAGCAGATATCACACCCTTTCCTGTCAGTGGTCTAAGCTTTTACCCGTCAGAGAAACTCCAACCCTTCATCATCACATTAGTTCTGTCTCTAAGATTTCCCCTCCTTACCCTGCCCAGTGACCAGACACTCTGCCTCAACAACTGCAGCAGATTGAGTAGGGGTTGAGAAATGTTTAAAGCCTCCAGGGAGGATTTTGTCTTTATTTAATGGAACTAAATCATATTTTTGGCCTACAATCTGTCTTCAAACCTTCATACTTAGCAAAATAAGGTTGCTCTACTAGGTCATATTTGTGGGTCCTGCACAGTAGCCAGACCTCTCTAGTAGCCCCCTGAGGCTATTTGAGAGCACAGGAGCGGGAAGTAGTTAAGATGGCAGGTAACACAAGACACCCTGGGACATAAATACTGAGACTTATTAGCTACCAACTCAGAGTGAAGCAGCGCCAAACAAATGTTTTTCTCAATATTGAAGAAGGCCCAGAAGAGAGGAAAGAAAGAGAAAGAGGAGGGGGGGGGGGGTTACGGAGGTAGAGCATGGCTCTGACCAGAATAGAGTAAGGGTTGGAGGCAAAGGAGGGAGTTGCTGTCATGGCAAACTGCTCATGTTGGCATTTTGTGGACGTGCACAGCTGAGTGTGAGGCGAGAGACAGAGTGAGAGGTTGACAGATACTGTATCTGTGACATTTAGGCATGGTAGCCCTGCTATAATTCCCCCATTGAACTGATGCCATATCAAAACCAAGATGCTGGCAGCAGTCAAGCATTACCTCAACAGCTAAACGTGGTGTGTTGCCCCTTAGGGAATGTAGATGTTGTTATTGCTGAAACGTTATTTTAAGGTCTCGATGAAAGCATTAGTAAATTCTTATCAAACCTTTTGTTGAAAAATTATTGAGTTAACAGCATCCAGATGACAGCTCCACAGTCGTCAAATTCTCATCTCTGTACTTTTGAGATACAGCCTCATTTCAGTAAAGCAATTTCATTTATTGTGCATTTAATGCTTAATGATAGTTCATCTATGTGCCATTTTCAACAGAAAAATAACACAGATATTTTCTCTTGAAAATAAATAGTAAGTAAGTAGTAGGTTGGCGTACATAACATTTCTTATACTCAAGATAGACCCCGCTTATGTTAGTTGTAGCACCAACCAAATATGAGTTATAGATCAGGCCTTGGGTGTAAAGTGGGGGAGGGGTCAATGGTCCCTTGCCAAACTTTCTACCCCCCTACTTCAGGAGCAATGGCTCAGACACACCTATCTCCAAACGCAGCCTTAAGTAGGATCTTACACACTTGACCCCCCTTGCTTGGCTCACTGACAGTTTTGAAATTCAATTTGATATCCTCTTTACACCTGTTACGTTTCGTGATTGCATCTTGCATGGTTTGCAATGCTATCTGGTGACAAAATCCTTCCTCAGACCCAAAGACAGAAATATAAACACCTGGAAAAGTACTCAACACCTCTCATGTGATAGTTCCAGGTAAAGCATGTCTCCAGGAGCTGATGACATGTGCTCCTGGAGACTCACACAGGTGAGTACCAGCATCGCAGAAGCGTCTGGTGATCACGCATTGCTCTTGAACAACACGCATGTTCATACATATACACTTGTGTTAGTGAGATGACTACACTGGTCTCCCTGGGAGATATTCTCTTATATTTGGAGTCTGCTCGCTGCGTTGTTGAAGAGCCGCAGACAGGTGGACCTCTGAGGAGGACTTATGCTACTGGAACAATTTGGCTTAGCTTGAAGATATGACAACCTATAGATTCTGGTAAATAAATGCCTGCATACACATAGCCTCTTTGTGTCTGTGTGCGTTTATATTATGTGGTGTAAAAAGCACATAGAAAAGCTGTGGATATCTTTATAACCAGTGGCGAGCCGTCAGGGCCCTCTAGGCCCTCTGTGAGGGGCCTAAGATATTCTAAAAAATAATATTTGAAAACATTGAAAAAAAAAACGTTTTTTTAAAATATTTTTTTGTTGTTACATTTTTCATTAGCTTTACCAAAATAACTTGATTTAATTGTATTTAAAATAATATTTCCAAAGAAATAAATCCTTCGAATCTGCCTGTTCAGTTTCTGTTGGAATGTGAAGGGTTAAATGCCGTCTCTGCGAGTTACTGTGAAGACGGGAGAGCTTGTTGGTCCCTCTCTACATTCACAGAGGGCCCGCTATAGTAACTCAATGAGAGAGTAATGTCAAATGACAGTACAATTGAACCAATCATATCTTCCCTCTAAATGGACGGGCATTATTTTCGCGGACTTTATGACAAGTTCCGCCGCTGTGAGGTCTATGCAAGTGGTGCAGTGACGCGTCCTAAAACCCGGAAGTAAGCTTCGCTCGGATTCCCTCGACAGAAAGCAGTCGGATTTCTCCATAGGATTTTGGAAAATAGCTGAAAATAGGGTCTGTGGAAAACGAACCTGTTAGATAAATGCACGTTTTGTTCAGCCGGATAATATCCACATGTCTACCCTACTTTTATTATTTTCGAATCATAAATCTAAACGATAGATTTATGATCGATAGATTATAATTAGCACAAGTTCGTTTCATGATGGCTCACTTCAGTGATAGTGATGACATCGTTGCGAAATTATTAACCGAGTCATTTTCAAGATTGAGTTACAATGATAAACTAAAGTGGCAACGGATCAGCTGAATGACCCGCAAGTGCTTCATCCAAAAGGACAGGAGGATGGACTTTGTGTTTCATTGATTTATCATCAAAGGTAGGCCTAAGTCATTTTCAATGTGGGCCGCCGTGCCGACTTAATTTCATTTGTAATTGTTACTTGGCTGTGGGTTGCCCTGTCATGATAGGTGTTTATATAAATGGTGTTGTTTTGTGTGGTAGAGGGTCGCTGTCATTGATGCGTTTTGCACCCCGGGCCGCGGTTTTGATATTCCGCTGAAGTATACGCTGTGACGTAATATCTCTTCTTTTTTTTCTCGAGGGAAGGGGGGTCAGAGGGCCTAGGTATAAAAGTCACGGCTTGCCACTGCTTTATAATGACGCCTCTGAATCGATGCACATTTCCTGCAGCATACAGTGATGATAACCACATGATCACCACACGAGCTGGCTGTATGTTTTTACCAAAAAGAAAACGTTGACAGCCGACAGATAGCACGTAGGCTTTTAAGATAACTGTTTAAATATATAATATAGAGCCATAATACAAATGTGGTGGAACGAACAGCAACACTCTGTGTGAGTTGTATGCATGGTGAAGTGCAACAGATTGCACAACATCTGTGCTTTCAAGAAAAACTGGAAATAATATATTATTTTAAACTGAAGTAGCAGAAGCTAGTCAATGTATTTCATTCCGTATCAATTCATAATTATTCCAATTACACAGCCTTCCTCTGGCGCAAATATGCTTGTTTAGAACAGCAAAACCTGAACATTTTGCTCATGTGTTTTCGACAATAAAGATCACATTTTTTGTATTGAAATTAGGTTTTTCAGCGGCATAATCTTGCACTACAGTTACTAGCGGAGATTTAGGGGGAAAAGCTGATTTATTCAATCTACTAGGTCAGCAAGATGGGTAAAAGCTATATGACCCACCAATCCTGATGATAGAGGTTTGACTTTTGAACCGCTTGGCTTTATCAATTGCTTATTAATCTTTTTTTTTTTAAATCTGGTTTACTCGAGATTTAAGTGAATGTTAAACAAAATAAAACAACGGTACACACTGTCAGTCATGCAACAGTAATAAGAGGGGGAAAGGGGTCCTCTGACAGAATAATCTGTTTAGTTTCTCAGTTGCTTTTCGCATAATCAATCAATCAATCAACGTTTATTTATATAGCCCAATATCACAAATGTTACATTTGTCTCAGTGGACTTCACAGTGTGTACAGAATATCAGTATGACAATACGACACCCTCTGTCCTTAGACCCTCACATCGTACAAGGAAAAACTTCCGGAGAAAACCCACAGTTTAAAGGGAAAAATGGGAGAGAAACCTCAGGGAGAGCAACAGAGGAGGGATCCCTCTCCCAGGACGGACAACGTGCAATAGATGCCGTGTGTAAATTGAAAAGATAATACATTTGCAACATAGGTAGTCCAAATGTTTGGAAATGCATGTGTGTATAATAGGAAGATGAATCCACGAGGATAAGATCCTTCTGTTTCTCCATATCTTCATCTTATCTTCTCCTGACTTATCTTCCTCCCTCCTCAAGACAAAGTCTCTCCTGCCCTCTCACCTCATCACTCCACATCTCCTCTTTTCATCCCGCCTCCTCTTCTGTCTCTCGTTTCCTCCTCCCTGTGACCTCCTCAGTGCATTCCTGCACGCACTGGGACACTGTCAGGTGCACAGAGTGTAGGGTTGATTGAAGCTACCATTGAAAACATTCATAAAGAGATTGATGAGGTTATTTTAATCCATCGCCCATTGAAATCTGCTGCAACAGATGAAACTCATCTTATACATGTTTCTGACCCTTTATGAAATGATGCAAGAAAGAATATGTTTCTAGTTCTTAACTGCAGCCAAGAGCAACACAAATAACCTTTTCCTGGTTTGACTACAGCACGATCTTAGGGGATTTTGCACAACGACTGATTCCACTTCAACATTTTGGGAAAGACATGGAACTGCTGATGAAACATGATGAAAAGCAACTCATTCTAAAAAAACACAAATATCTGGACCAAATCCCAAACCACCAGTAATTGTTGAGAAGTATATAAAAGGTGAACTTGTTCAAACTATCTAAAGTCTTATCTGATCTACATGATCTGTGTCATCACCCCCTTCATGCTGTGAAAACAAAAACATTGTTGTTCAGTATTTTTCCTGCCTTCTATCTCTATTCATGATGTACCTGTATGAGGGAACAAATCTAAGTCACTTAAAATCGATGGAATGTACTTAAAAGAGTTTTGCGAGAGTTTATAAAGTCATGTCTGCCTTTGTTGGATACATACAGTTGAGGACCAGAGATGGAAGAAGTACTCAGATTTTGTATTTAAGTAAAAGTGGAACTGTCAGACTTATGAACCTTTATTGGATAAATACCGTTTCGGAGAAGTATGGTTTTCAACCTCAAGTGGGGCTGTAGGAAAAGTCAGTAACCCCAAAGTGTTCAGGGTACATCCTCTGGGAAATAAGAATGTTTGCACCAGATTCTGTATCTAATGAATCAAGGGAGAATGTGTTACTCGCAGGATAAAACCTTGACCTGGCAGCGCCTGCTGCACTCAAGGCTACAAACAAGTGAGAGGCCTAACATATTATTAATCTGTGAAACTCCTCCTCAGCAAACAAATAACTTCCAAAGCATTGATTGCCACAGTTAGAAGCAACACTATTTGTATCAACTGTTGTGCTTTTTTATTACAAGCTTTTACCTATGGCCAAGTTAGTTCAGTAAGACCTTCCTGGTCAGATTAAGAGTCGTTCATAAGAACAAACTGTCCATCCCCTAAACCCCGTGCCTACGTGTGTACCAAGTCACACACAGCAAATGTATGTTCAGTGTTTTTATAACCTTTTGCATAACTATTTCACATTGTTTAAATACCTTTCACCTATGCAGTTATCTCAGAGTTATTTTTTAGTATTGACCAAATACAGGCTGCTAGCTTTGAAATAATATGCAGGGCTTATTTGGGGGAAAATGTCATGGGGGGCTGTTCACATTATAAGAAAACACCAACACAATGGAAAGGCACAATGGGTTTTAAAAGACAACTCACTGACACCTTTCTACATTACTGAGCTGCCAAACACATACACATACAGAGCCTATGTGACAAAGGTCGGGAGAGTTCAAGAGCCCTTTGCCTCCCACATATCCTGTTTGACAGCATTTCATCGCAGAGGTCAACTTCACTAGGAAGTCAGGTCATACCTCAGTGAGGTTCTCACAGATAAAGGCTGAAGAAATGACACAGAATACTTCCTGGCTCTGTTATAACACCGTGACACAAAAGAGCTGCTTTGGGCCAGTGGATAATATGTATCTATTGTGTGGAATTGTTCATGCACATGTGCGAGCAGAACGCACAAACCTATTTTTTTTAATCGTGATATGATAGGAGCTCTGTATAAAAAGTGAGCCAATTTTTCAGTTTTCATAATGAATTAACCAGAGCATTGAAGACAATGAAATGTATGGACCAAATAATAAAGGTTACATTCATATGACTTTAAGTCCATATAAGTTACGAATGATATAAACAGTGAACAGGTTTTTAACTATCTATAGTCTTATCTGATTCACATTATCTGTGTCATCTCCACCTTTGTGTCGTGAGAAAAATACAGGGTTGATCAGTATTTTTCCTGCCCTCTGTGTCATATGAGCAATGTCAAGATGCATGTGTACGTGGGAATAAATCAAAATTACTTGTCTGTCAAATGATTCTGATACAGATTAATAAATTAAACTTTTTTGTAAGACATTTGTGGCATTATTGGCTAAATACAGTTATGGACTGACTGTAAACAAAGGAGAAAGAAAGATATTTGAAATGCAACAGATATATTGAGCTGTTTTAAACCTGTTATAAGTTAAGTGTCTTAACCAGTGGACTACCAAGTTTCTCCATGAAGGCAAAACTGAAATGTCCCTATTCTAGCAGCTTCGAGAACAAGAGAAAGCATGCCTGCGAGTATTTAATTAATCTTACATATATCACATTTTGAATTGTCCTTTAATAGCATATACATAGTAAATTAATTAATTAATTATATAGTCTATATAATACAAAATCTGACACCTTACTACCTATATTATATTATTGTATAAAATGGTAAATTTAGGCCAGAGAATTTAGTTTCATCTTTGTGCTTTTAAATATGTGAGCAATGCATCTGAAGCACCTGCCTTGAGTCTCATGACAACAATTTGTTTATTAAGTTTGATTTGTTTTAATGAGTAGCATGCAAGTTCTGTAGTTTTGGCTCTACATATGTATCTGTCTGCTCTCAGAATACATTGATTTAATAGTGTGTTACATATTGTATTATTGTATCTGCATGTTTGTGCAGTGTGTGGGCACAGACAATAGGCCTTTGTCTCACTGCATCCTATTTTTCTCCTGTTGGATGACACAGTCATTCACACAAACACCAACACATACCATAACACACGCACCTCGTCTACACAACAGTTCCCTCTGGCTTCCGTCAAGTTACAACAGTTTAGTTGACAGCAAAACAGGAACAATCTCATCTTCTCTTCCTGCCTCACACTTCCTGCCATTCCCCTCCCCTACGATGACGACGACGAGAGCGAGAGAGAGACAAACAGATGAATGAAAAGGTAAACAATAAAGACTCAGGCTGTGTGCGTGTGGGGGGGAGACAGCTGGACAGATGCTGGAAATGAATAAGATAGAGAGGGAAGCTGGTGAGTGAAGAAACGGAGGAAGGGATGGATGTAGATGTGTGTTTTTATGAGAGAAACGTAGGAGGGGGTCTATAGAGGATGTGGCCTGAGATCATGGGATAAACTCTGCGGAGGTTCTGTGGTGGACAGGTGTTGATTTAACACAACCAAATCATGCATTTGATATGAACCCTTCAACAGCAAAACCCTGCCATTTAATTAAAAAAACAAAACAAAGTAGACACAGTACAACAATGGTACTGTTGTGTCTTTAAAGACAACATTGGTGTTACTCTTCCTTTTTTATTAATATCATCAAATCTACTAAAGAGACCAGAGCAACAATACAGTAAATACATCTTTAATTAAACTGTAGCTACAGTATTATCATGTGCCTTTGCGCCATAAAACTCATGCTGTTATAATTCACTATTTGTCATCATTACCAATTAATTGTTCATTGTATTTTTTTCCACAAAGCTGTAACCACAATATGATACAATAAGAAAATGAAAACGAAAATAAAAGTAAGAAAACTCTAAATAATAACTATGATGCCATTGAAAACTTTTGAAGGAAAAAGATTGTTAGAACTTAATTTGTTTCCTAGTGCGTCTGAAACAAATCTCAATTTAGTTTTAGTTTAACAAGCTGAGAGGGAATACATACTCGAGTTGCCTTTAATGTGAGAAGGATAGTCCAAATGCAACAGCATTCATTTTTAATGGATTTTTTAAGGTTTTGAGAAATAAGATATATATTATGCTGTGGCAGGCAATACTTGTTATAAGGGTTTATTCCTTACGGTTTAGGGTTATTTTGAGGAATTTGTTGATTTATAAACAAAATGTAAATAAAATGTCAGCCTCATGATTTAATCACCTTGTAAGTCATTTATAATGTCAAGATAATCTTCACACACACACACACACACACACACACACACACACACACACACACACACACACACACACACACACACACACACACACACACACACACACACACACCACACACACACACACACACACACACACACACACACATACACACACACAGAGCACCTGATGAGCTGCGGTTTAGAAGAAGGAAGTGAAAATTCAGTCCATCTGCTTTGACAGGAAGTCAACAGAAGCCACACACAGGCATGCTGACGTCAATCAGAGCCACAGGAACACCTCCCCACACCACACACACAACTCACACTGATGCATATGCCACTATACACGCTTATGCGAATCATACACCATACCAATCCACAATTGTAATGTTGCACAAAGCAAAGCTATAATAGCATCACACTGAAATACACCCTTACTTAACACGTCAAGTGATGCTTACCATTACCACACACACACACACACACACACACACACACACACACACACACACACACACACACACACACACACACACACACACACACACACACACCTTCACAGTATAAATATAGACTACCAGTAACTAGTTGTTTCTTTTTAACAACATTAACTCAATCAAACAATCATTTGGTCGGTAAAGCTTGTCTACTGTGGGTGTATTTAAAAAAAATGAAAAATAAAACATTGTTATGTAACATTTAACTGTCTGAGTATTGATATTGACGAGGTCTACTATGCTGTGACCTGAGTTGGTTTTAGGTTAACATGCCGGTTATTTGATGGTTACCTGCTCACTGTTCTCAGTTTTATACTTGCTCATCTTGTCTCATTTTTACACAGCAACGCATGTCGCTGCATCGCGGCTCTCTCAATCCCACAGGCTGCTATCATTTGAGCAGGATGCACTAGGCCGGTGCAATAAAACGATAGTTACGTATATAACTACGGTTCTATGAATACTGGATGACCGCCAGAGGCGGTGCTTTAGCACTGGATATCTTCTGTCTCGCGCATGCGTAGGTCGAATATTTATATCAACAAAGTCACGTGTGACCTCGTACGACCCGGAAGGCATAAGTTCCGGTGCCGTCGACGAGTTCAGTCCTATGGAATCTTCTCGCAGAAACACGAAATTCCGAGTGACCAAGAACTCTGGCGGTCATCCAGTATTCATAGAACCGTAGTTACATACGTAACTATCGTTCTATTTCATACCTACTGACCGCCAGAGGCGGTGCTTTAGCACTGGATGACCTATACCAACAGAGTCACGAGGAAGTCTGAATACTCACCTTATAAGGATGGTCTAGGCGGACTCTGCAGGAGGACCACACCCAGCGGGTGAGGGGCGGCAACATTCACCCTGTAGAATCTGGCGAATGTGCTCGGAGATGCCCATGTGGCCGCAGCACATATGTCCTCCAGGGGCACACCTCTCAAGGTCGCCCATGACGTGGAGACACTCCTGGTAGAGTGGCACTTTACTCTGGGTGGCAAGGGACGGTCATTCGCCCTGTATGCCTGGGCAATGACGTCCACGATCCAGTGGGACAAGCGCTGTTTTGAGAGCGCATGGCCCTTTCTAGGACCACCGTAACATAAAAAGAGCTGGTCAGACTGACGCATGCCTGCGGTAGTCTGGACATTAAGCTCTAAGGGCCCTCACCGGGCATAGGAGTCTTGACCTCTCTTCCCCTTCTCCTGATGGGGGGTCAAACCCTGCCAGCTGGATAGGCCGATTAAAGTGAGAGCGTGTCAGCACCTTAGGGAGGAACGCTATGTTCGGCCATAAGGTGACACCTGAGCCATCTGAGTTCCACCTCAGACACGAGCTGTTTACAGACAAGGCATGAAGCTCGCTTACACGCTTTGCTGAGGTGATGGCAAGAAGAAAAGCAGTCTTGGCTGAGAGCCACCTCAGTTCTGCCTCTAACAAGGGTTCAAAGGGAGGCGAACATAGGGCATCCAGCACCAAGGGCAGATCCCATGAAGGGGCCCTTGGGATGTTCGGGGGACGAAGTCTCAGTGCTCCCCTTAAAAAGAGGGATACCAGTCTATGGCTCCCCACTGTACTGTTGTCAACCTTTGCATGTTGGGCTGATATAGCAGCCACATACACCCTGACGGTAGCGGGACACCGGCCGGCATCCAGGAGGGACTGTAGGAACTCAAGGATAGTAGGCACCGAGTAATGTACTGGGTCCTCATTTCGCCCTTGGCACCAGTCAGAGAACAGTTTCCACCTGTTTTCGTACTGTCTACGAGTAGATGGTGCCCTTGCATTGAGAATAGTCCTCCTGACAGGCTCTATGCAGTCGCTCAGCAGTGGGTCGGGCCCTCCAGTGGCCAGACCCACAGCTGGAGGCGGCAGGGGTCGGGGTGCCATATTTGACCCTCCAGCTGAGACAAGAGGTCCTTCCTGTTGGGCAGACGCCAAGGTGTCCCGCAACAGAGTCTGTGCAGCAGGGAGAACCAAGTCCTGGCTGGCCAGAAGGGGGCCACCAAAAGAAGCCTGTGGCCCTGATGAAGCACTCTGAGGAGTGTTGGTAGGATCAGAGGAAGGGGTGGATAGGCATAGAGAAGACACCCTGGCCATGAATGAGCCAGGGCGTCCTGACCCAAGGGGCTGGTTTTCTCGCTCAAGGAGAACCACAGGAGGCAGTGGGTCGACATCTTCGAGGCAAAGAGATCTACCTCTGCCCTGCCGAAGAGACCCCAGATGTTGGCCACCACCTCTGGATGAAGCCGCCACTCCCCTGGTGGGGGCTTGTGACGGGAGAGGAAGTCTGCGACTTGGTTCTGCTCTCCGGACAGATACATTGCCCGTAGGCTGGCCAGGCAAGGAGCTGCCCAGGTCAGGAGAGTCTGGGACACCTCTAGCAAGCGTGCAGATTTGGTGCCCCCTTGGTGGTTTATATGGTACACCGCTGTAGTGTTGTCCGAGCGGACAAGCACATGCCTCCCCCTTAGGTATGGCAGGAAGTGCCTGAGTGCTAGGTGCACAGCTCGTAGCTCTAGCACATTGATGTGTTCCGTGCCGTCCAGAACAGACCACTGTCCCCGGGCTGTCCTGTTTTGCCACACCGCACCCCATCCCGAGAGGCTGGCATCCGTCGTAACGGTCTCTCTGCGGAAAGGGACGGAGCCCATGGCCACGCCCCTCGACATATATGAACTCTCCCTCCATGGGGATAGAGTGGAGAGGCACTGTTGTGACACCCTGATTCTTTTGTGCCTGTGCAACTTGAGGTCTAAGTGGAGGCCGTTCAGCCATCTCTGCAGGGGGCGCAGTGATAACAAGCCCAAGGGAATGACAGTTGAGGCAGCTGTCAGCATGCCCAAGAGGCGGAGAAACCGGATAAATGCCAGAGACCTGCCCCTTTTGAAGAGGGGAAGAAGCTGGAGAATGTTGTCCAGGCGCTGAGCAGATGGACAGGCCCGCATAGTGACTGTGTCCAGAGCCACCCCAATGAAGGTTAGGCTCTGAGAGGGGTTCAGATAACTCTTCTCCATGTTCACCTTGAGGCCTAGCCGGGTGACATGAGAGAGAAGGAGAGCCGTGTCCTGGGTTGACTGCAACCGGGACGGTGCACAGATTAGCCAGTCGTCTAAGTATGGCAGAATCTTCATACCCTGAGACTGCAGGGGTGATAGGGCTGCCGCGACACACCTGGTGAACACCCTTGGGGAGAGGGAGAGTCCGAATGGGAGCACCCTGAACTGAAAATGACGGCCTCTGAAGGCAAAGCGAAGAAACTGCCTGTGATGAGGTACAATAGGCACATGAAAATAAGCGTCCTTTAAATCGATGGACGTGAACCATTCCCCCCTGGCAACGGTACAAAGAACGTCCGCTGTGCTCAGCATATGGAAAGGTAAGATCTTTAGGAACTTGTTGAGTCCCCTTAGATCTAGGATTGGGCGAAGTCCACCGCCTTTCTTCCTTACCAGGAAGTAGGTCGAGTAGGTCTACAGGCTCGATTGCTCCTTTGGCAAGGAGGACTGACAGCTCCTGGTTTAGGGCGATTTCTTTTGTCGCTTATGGTGGTCATTTTGACCCGGCTGAAGGCTGGGGGTCGGCGTCGGAACTGAAGCTTGTACCCTTGGGTTAAGGTGGAAACCACCCAGGGGTCTGAAGCTTGAGCTACCCAGTAGTTGAGCTGCTGCTGGGAGAAATAACCGACAGCCGGCCCCAGACCCTCAGCGCCTTGCCCCCCGGCCTCTGGAGGCTCTGGGGGGGGCGATGGTTAGGCACCGGATATCGAGGCTGCCTTGGTGGCGAGTTAACAGGACCGTAGCGGGCCGGCCCCCTCGTGGGATACCGAGGTCCCTGGCGGGTACCGGGGTGAGCTGGTGGACGGGAGCGGCCTCGGAAGGCAGATGCGGAGCCTCTCGGCCTACCGGGGGGGGGCATGTCTCTGCGAAGAGCTGAGAACTGTTGCCCTGGTCTGACTAGCTTGGACAGTCCGTTCAAGCACCTGTATGGCAGCTGAACCAAACAGTTCCCCGGGCTCCACTGGGACAGCAAGGAGAGTCCTCCTACATGCCTCTGATAAAGGTGACTGTGCCAGCCAAACCTGGCGACGAGTCTGGACGAGAGTGGACATCAGGCGCCCAAGCTCTCTTGACATCAGAGCAAACGCCTGTAATGAGGCGTCACTGAGGCTGGTAGCAGAAGCGCTAAGAGCCTCCTGTTGCAGGGAAGCTTAGAGGGCGAGCATGAGGTGAGAGAGGGAATTGCCTATACGGCCCATGCGTGCCGCTGTATCGTAAGCCTTAGTGAGCAGGTCATCAGTGACCCGACATTGGGGTCGAGGGCACCTGGCCTCCGACCTTAGAGCTTCATCAGGGGAAACTATGAGGGAAGCAATGGTAGGCTCCACAGCCGGCATGTGATCAAGGCCGACCTTTGCCGCATCTTGCATGGCTGCTAGGGCTCGGCCATCGGACGTAAGACGGGAAAAAGTCTTAGTGTCCCTCCAGCATGCATGTAACTCCCTCAGATACTCACAAGAGGGAGGAACTGCAAGGGTGGCGGGGTGCCAAAGTGCGCCTGAAGAACGCACTGCTAGGCACTGTTTTGGGCTGCTGTACATCCAACTGCTGGCGAGCCAGTGCCATGCGGATGACGGTACTCATGGAGCCGACATCCGCCCCCCCCCGAGGATGCATGATCTGAGGTACAGGAGCCAGGCCCAGAAGCCTGGGACGGGCCCTCTCCTTCATACTCATTAAATTGAGTGGCTGAAGCTGCCAATGAGAACACATCGTCCTCTGGAATCAGTTCAGGCATGGGTGGGCTGGGTGGACTGGGTGCAGCGGCGTGCTCTGTACGGACACCAGAATGGAGAGCCAAGAGGATTGACTTCATCTGGGCAACCTCAGTAGTGAGTCGGTCCACCCTAGAGGACAGCCTATCAGGCTTAGTCCTTTTCTTGGGCGGGGCACCTGCAGCCTCTGCTGCCCGACGCCTAGGACGGGTAGGTTGGGATGTAGTCGACTGTGCAGGGGGAAGGCCACCCTCAGTCAGTAGTTCAACCCTGGCTAGTCTAGCAGCTCTTACCGCACGAGGCATGATGGTACAATTCATGCACGAGTCCTCCGAAAGGCCCTCCCTCAGATGCTCGAGGCCAAGACAAGAGGGGCAAAGGTCATGGCCATCCTCTGGTTGCAGAGAAGCCATACAGGTGTTACAGCCGTTAAACATAGCGCCACTCTTAGGAGAAGCACTCAACTGACTGTAAATAACTGGCCAGGAAACAAACTCCACAATGGAGGGGAGTGAGCACAAAGTAGTTAGCGTGAGCGTACGCACTCTGCTAACTGGGGTGCGAACAAGTGTGTGGTCAGTTAGTGGTATGTATGCTGTGGGAGGAGAGCGGGAATACTCTCTCCCTAGCGCCGTAGCGAGTTAGCCTGAGCGAAAGCACTCTGCTAACATAAGATGGAATGGTTCTTAAGACAACTGTGTGCAGGGAGAGGGGAGCGGAAACACTCTCTTCACTAGCGCTGTAGCGAGTTAGCTTTGAGCGAGAGCACTCAGCTAACTGGAGGATGGAACAGAAACCAACTGTGTGCAAGGAGAGGGGAGCGGAAACACTCTCTTCACTAACGCTGTAGTAAGTTAGCTATGAGCCAGAGCACTCGGCTAACTGGAGGATGGCACAGGAACCAATTGTGTGCCGTGGAAGGGCGAAGACACTCTTTCACTAGCGCCGTAACAGTTAGCTTGAACGGGAGCACTCAAACTAACTGGACGATATACAGGTAAGGAATTAAATGTCTGTAGTGAGAGGAGGGCGGAGACGCCCTCTTCACTTAGTGTAGTAACAGTTAGCTTGAACGGGCTAGCACTCAGCTAAATGGACGATAGAATCAGATAAGAAACCAATGTATGTAGTGAGAGGAGGTGTGGAGACGCTCCTTTCACTAGTGCAGTAACAGTCTAGCTTGAACGAAAGCGCTCAGCTAACTGGACGATAGAATCAGGTACGATAGAATCAAATGTTTGTAGTCAGAAGAGGGCGGAAACGCTCTCTTCACTAGTGCAGTAACAGTTAGCTTGAACGGGCTAGCACTCAGCTAACTGGCCGATAGAATCGGTTAAGTAACCAAATGTTTGTAGTGAGATGAGGGCGGTAGACGCTCTCTTCACCAGTGCAGTAACAGTTAGCTTGAACGGCTAGCACTCAGCTAACTGGACGATAGAATCAGGTAAGTAACCAAATGTTTGTAGTGAAAAGAGGTGCGGAGACACTCTTTTCACTAGTGTAGTAACAGTTTAGCTTGAACGAAAGCGCTCAGCTAACTGCGCAGTGACAATTAGCGAGAGCCCTCGGCTAATTGTATACAATTATCTCATTAGTTTGAGAATATATAGCACAAACAGCAAAACCGGTAGCGCCGTCTGACGTGCAGGAGCGTCCGCTCTTTACCGATCCGGAGCTCCTAAGATCCGAGCGGTGAACACCGCGGTCCCCTCCCTTGGGAGGACGGACAGCTAGCTCGTCGCAGCCTTTGGAGGGCGAGCGTCTTTCTAGCCCGCAGCTCCGATCTAACGATCACAAGGCTACAGATAGCGATGAGCTAGGATCTTAATTGTTCAGTAAGCTAGCTTTGGCTTCTACTCATAAAGTAGTAACCTACGCTGCGAGAAGATGAAAAGGACTGAACTCGTCGACGGCACCGGAACTTATGCCTTCCGGGTCGTACGAGGTCACACGTGACTTTGTTGATATAAATATTCGACCTACGCATGCGCGAGACAGAAGATATCCAGTGCTAAAGCACCGCCTCTGGCGGTCAGTAGGTATGAAATATAACCCTATTTTTCATCAAAAGCAATGAAAGATATTTGATATTTTTTAACTGAAATTTGTCATAAGAGGGAGTATTTCAAGCCGTCACACACAAACAGGATGCGTGATTGTTAAACCCACATTCAAGTGTGCCTCTGTGTATTTGTATGTGTATTTGTGAGTTTGAGAGACAGGCTTGGCTGAGTCGGTGAACAGACAAAAATCTCAGTGTCATATATAGAGAAAAGATATTCACAAGCAAACCACGTACACTCACTTGTAGGTGCTCATAAAGTAGTGTGCACTTGTACATAAATACTAAACACATTGTCTCTTACTGGCATAGACTGGTACATACATACAGTACACACTGCTGCTTAAATTCAAAGGTGTTGAAAGAAAGAAAAAGGGATGTTGTTGTTATCGTGTGTGTGTGTGTGTGTGTGTGTGTGTGTGTGTGTGTGTGTGTGTGTGTGTGTGTGTGTGTGTGTGTGTGTGTGTGTGTGTGTGTGTGTGTGTGTGTGTGTGTGTGTGTGTGTGTGTGTGTGTGTGTGTGTGTGTGTGTGTGTGTGTGTGTGTGTGTGTGTGTGTGTGTGTGTGTGTGTGTGTGTGTGTGTGTGTGTGTGTGTGTGTGTGTGTGTGTGTGTGTGTGTGTGTGTGTGTGAAGAACCAGTTGAATTGTGTTTTGAAATGCTTAATGAGCTTGATGACAAAGTAGTCTGGACTGCAATGTTACAGCTGAAGACAGATTACAAGGAAAAATGAAAGTCGTCACGTACGCGAGTTCATGAGCAAAGTACAAGACAGAGGAGAGAGGGCAGGGAGGGAGGGAGCGAGAATAATGAGAACTAGGAAAAACGATGGCAGAAGAATGCTCTAGACAGATATAAACCAGATAAAAGACACATTCTTCACAAAGCGTTACAGAGCTGAGACACGTAGCAGGATATCTCTCTGAACCTCTTACCTGGGAGACACACTCTGGTGATGGGAGGCTGAGTTGCTGCAGGAGACCTCCTGAAAGACAAAAAGAAAGCAATAAGTTAGAATAAAAAAAAAGAAAAATACACTGAATATTCTTCATCTTTAAATGGTTCACCCAAATAATGAATACCATTTTGTTGGGTAAAAGCTCAAGAAGGTAAGCTATTTGGGTTAAAGTAGAATCTCAACATACTGTATTGATAAATACAAGTTTTTGTTTTCATGAATAAAGTTAGATTCGAAGATCGATGTCCGTACGATAAATATATAACTACAGCTAGTGCTAGTTAGCTTAGATTATTAAAATGTATCAAACCAACCAGATACAACATGTTGATAAGTGAGCTTTACAGTTGCTTAGGCAGCCTTCGGACAGAGCAGGGCTTACATGTCTCTGGCTATTCAGAAACGAGACATATCATCAAATCTTGGTGAGAGAATGATTAAGCGAATTGCCCAAATGTTCTAACTATTCCTTCTTTTTTTCTTTTGTCCGGGAAATAACATGGAGTACACAAAATGTTGAATAGATCCTGAATGGAGTCATTTTTAACTCGAGTTGAAACGGTTCCTAAATAGTAATTAAACATGTCACAATGAGTCATGGGGTGTCTTCAAATGTTTTGTTTTTATGTATTTTTTATTTTAATGGAACCTTGTGGTAGTTGAGGCAGAACATTTGTTGTTTCACAGTCAGATGTTCCAGTCATATATGCCCTCATGGTTGCAGTCTCAGCAGTACCTTTGAACATTTGATCATCATTTACTTTAATAGTGAAAATAAAAGGTCACATCTTGAAGGAATAACAGATTGAGTGGGAGACACAGCAACATCTGGAGAGCAGGAAACTGACCGCATATTGATACATTTTCTTTCAACAGAGACTCATTTTCTATCAGCCTGACCCCTCTGTGTGAAAGAAGGGCAACATATGTGTGCATGAATGCTGCATGCCTGTGTACTTGTGTGCATGTGTTTTAGTCTCTGCTCTTCTCTATGTGGGGATGTCTGCCGAAATATAGGTCAGACAGGCTCTGTGTATTCAATACAGCAAACTGTGCGATAACAAAATCCTGGAGGAGAAACTGACACAAAGACACACACTTCATCTCATCTTCGACACACTGATGGAAGCCTGAAGAATAAAGGGAAAGGTGCCCCACATACATATATCCAGTGTATCTGGATCTGTCTCTCCTCCAAAGTGAGTTGTGGTGCTAAATGGAAGGGTTTGTTGATTTATCCAACAGAAAATGACTCTTTGTTTTAAAGAATAATCGTTAAGGTGATATTTCAAGCAAAAATACCAAACCTTAAATGGTTCTTGCTTTCAAGGATTTGCTGCTTCTCTATTTTTGTATTTCACAGTGACTCACTTAAAGGCATTCCATCAGTGTGAGTAGTTGTGAGTTTGTTTTGTGTTTGTGTCCCCACAAGAGAGGAATTTCTTAGAGAGCATTTGATTTGAATGATGCATTGAGGGAAACTATGTCTCAACAAACAAACGAGGAATGATGGATCCAAAATAAGCATCCCTCTTTTATGTTGACATCATTGTTATATTACATTATATTCAGTTTGTCAATACATTTCCATCTCTGTATGTTTGTGTGTATGGTTGTGTGTTTGCTCTAGCTGCAGTAGATAAGCTCAGCAGTGGATTCAGACTTCAGCCTGCAGTTTAAAGCTCAAGATCTCAACCTTGTGGTGGAAAAATGGAACTGCAGCACACATGCTGACAACATGAGTGTTGAGCCTTTGCCTTTATGTTATTTTACAAGCTATAAGGAATTTGATGTACTTTTTAATTACACAAGATGTACTGTATAATGTTTATCATATTTATTTGGGAATTTAATAAAGGAATCCCAAGATTATCTAGGTGGGATTCAACTTGATTTCTAACACTCTCTAGGGGTCCATATGATGGATGATAATAACCAAGCAAATGTTTCATTATCAAGTGCTTCCTTTGAATGTAAGAGTGTGACAGATTGTTTCTTTGTTTTGTTTGCAGGGTCAACATACTGTAGGTCACTGAGTTAACCATTTGCAAAAAAGGTTTTAAAATGTTGCTTGCTGTTCTCAAGTCTTTAGCACTTACTTGCTGGAGGCACACTGGACATTGGTCAGTACAGTGAAGTTATTCCTCACACTTCGAAGGCTTGCCAGAACCTAGATAAGCAGAGTAAAATAACATTTTGAGGGTCCTTTTTAAAGTATACAGTATTTTCAAAATCAATTTTCTTCTGAACAGTGTGGAGACATTTTTGTGTAAATGCAAGCACAAAATCGCCATAGTTTGTAGCCTAAATAGCATCATTATCTGCCATTTCCCCATGACAATAACATCAAGGATGAATCGCCTATCATATTAGTTAAAAATGATTGTCCTCTTGGTTCACAAGTAGTTGCAGCAAAATGATTACCTGAGCAAAAGGTGTCACGATCAGGTCATCTCCATGTCTGCAAACACAAACAAAGAAGTGGTGAGAAACATCCTCAAAGATGGTACACACCAAATATCTGGTTTTGCTGTTGCATACAGATTACATGCATAAGTGCCTCCTGCTTATTTGTGGTTATAAGCAAAGATGTTAAGTAAGAACAATAGGTAATGACCCAGCCAGCTTCATTTCTATAATGAACTGAAAGAGCCTAAAGAGGGAGAGGAATATAGGAGGACGGTCAAAAACAGGAGTCTTTTGTTCCAATGGCTTGTAACCTTGTAAGGCACTTAGCTCTCAGTGACCTGTTCTTGTAAGCTGAGACAGGGCAAAAATATTGAGTTACTCTTCTGTGGGTTTCAATAATTGTTATTATGCAACATCTGGAGTATGGACTACTTTAAGTAACCCACCCCCCACTACCAGATATTCTGCTGGAGGGCAGAGCAGTAATTCAGCAGCAGAGCATCGACTAAAGCCAGTGATGTAGTTTAATGGAAAAACAGAAAAACACTTTGACTGAAGTCAGTAAAAATGTGCAAGCTTACAAACAAAAATGAGTAATTGACAACTGCTAAGAAGATCTCTTCACCAGTAAAAAACACTACTTAAATGAAAGTATACTTTCTATACTTTCATACACAGATAATGTTCTCCTATGCTAAAACGGAGTATCACTGAGTAATAAGACACTGCAGCACAGAGCTCTTTTAAGAAAAGATGCAAATACAATTTTGTCCACAAGTTATAAGTTATGTTTAAGGTAACTCAAATACATTTTGTGTTGGGTTAGTGCATATACAATCCTTACGTTTGTTAAACTACCTACCATTATGGAAAGCAAAAACCTTCCTAATTTATTATTTGTGCATCTTGCTATAATTGTGTGTATGCCATGTTCCACTGTGTGTCGCTGGGCCCCTGGTTTAACGTCTTGTTCTTCGTGTGTGTGTGTGTGTGTGTGTGTGTGTGTGTGTGTGTGTGTGTGTGTGTGTGTGTGTGTGTGTGTGTGTGTGTGTGTGTGTGTGTGTGTGTGTGTGTGTGTGTGTGTGTGTGTGTGTGTGTGTGTGTGTGTGTGTGTGTGTGTGTGTGTGTGTGTGTGGTGTGTGTGTGTGTGTGTGTGTGTGTGTGTGTGTGTGTGTGTGTGTGTGTGTGTGTGTGTGATACTCACAGTTCAGAGGCGATGGAGGAGTTTCGTGACATGGACTTGGGTGACAGGTCATAGTCGCTGTCAGAGCGGTAGAGGAAGGACTCTCGCCGCTGGTTATGACCGGGGAAGTTAGTGTGGAGGACCAGCCCAGAACCGGGGGAGGCCTGGGGGTCCAGAGGGCTGCAGCTGGTGGACGGGCCATTCTCCACATCAAAACTGAAAACAGATAAACACACAGTTTAATATTACATTTATAATTGTAGTTCAGTTTTTCAGTAAAGTAGCATAAGGCCACAGCATATTACTAGACCGACTGGAAAACTGGGTGGGACTTTCGGAAACAGTTCTAAATTGGTTTGAATCCTACTTAAAGGATAGAAACAACTTTGTTTCTATAGGTAAATACACATCTGAGTTGACAAATATAACATGTGGGGTTCCTCAAGGCTCCATCTTGGGGCCTCTTCTCTTTAACATCTACATGCTACCACTGGCTCAGATAATGAAAAACAACAAAATAATTTACCATAGCTATGCAGATGACACACAAATTTACGTAACAATTTCACCAGGAGACTATGCTCCAATTCAAACACTGAGTAAGTGCATTGAACAAATCAATGACTGGATGTGTCAGAACTTTCTCCAATTAAACAAAGATAAAACTGAGGTAATGGTTTTTGGAGCCAAGTTAGAATGTATAAAAGTTAGCGCTGAGCTTCAGTCTGCAATGTTCAAAACAACAGATAAAGCCAGAAATCTAGGTGTAGTCATGGACTCTGACCTGAGTTTCAACAGTCACATTAAAACAGTTACTAAATCAGCCTACTATCACCTAAAGAACATATCTAGGATTAAAAGACTAATGTCACAGCAGGATTTGGAAAAACTTGTCCATGCTTTTATCTTCAGTAGACTCGACTACTGCAATGGTGTCTTCACAGGTCTCACTAAAAAATCTATTAGGAAGCTGCAGCTGATTCAGAACGCCGCTGCTCGAGTCCTCACTAACACTAAGAAAGTGGATCACATCACTCCTGTTCTGAAGTCTTTACACTGGCTTCCTGTGTGTCAAAGAATAGATTTCAAAATACTGCTGCTGGTTTATAAAGCACTGAATGGTTTAGGCCCAAAATACATTTCTGACCTCCTGCTAAATTATGAACCATCCAGATCTCTCAGGTCTTCAGGGACTGGTCAGCTTTCTGTCCCCAGAGTCAGAACTAAACACGGTAAAGCAGCGTTCAGTTATTATGCTCCAAATATCTGGAACAAACTCCCAGAAACCTGCAGGTCCGCTGCAACTCTGAATACTTTTAAATCCAGGCTGAATACTTTTCTTTTTGTCGCTGCTTTTTAATTGAACTATTCATATCTTAGACTGCACTGTAACTTTGATCCATGTACTTTTTCTTTTAATGTTTATTTTATTAGCTTTTCTTTTTAATGACTGATTTTAAATGCCATTTTCTTAATCTCTTTCATTTTTTGTAAAGCACTTTGAATTGCCTTGTGTTGAAAAGTGCTATATAAATAAACTTGCCTTGCCTTGCCTAAGGCAATAAAGCAGATATCAATGATTAGAGATATGAATATTTACCAGTGTTTCCAGTGTGACCAGTTTTCTGGTAACATTGGACTCAAACTTGACCAACTCTAAGCTACCAAGCTAGTGGAAAAACTCTGATAAGAAAACAAGTAGAGGAAACAAACTTAACCTTGAAATTGAAATGAAACACCTGCGCAAATAATACTTTTCATTTCATTTCATTTCAAACCTTTATTTAACCAGGTAGGTCCCATTGAGATCATTGATCTCTTTTTTAAGGGAGACTTTATCTTTCTGATAACGTTTCACTTTCACTATCAAACTCCCCGTTGATTTTATTGGGTTTAAACGACCTAGCGTTACGAAATGGAAAGAGTCTTCACATGTACATCCTTAAGAGATAAGCACTACTCACACATAATTATGCACAGTAGACGCACACATACATAAATGGACATGACATGACTGGAAAAAAAGGGCACAGTGATATGCTAGAGTGCACAGTGTTCATTCACTGTTGGAAATCACTGAGAGAGAGTCTCCTTCATTCAGCAGTAGAACGGGATGAATGGGGAAGGGAGGAGGTGGATCTCATTAAGACACCATGAGAGAAGAGGAGAGGAGGAAACATCACGTGAAGAACGTTTTTTATGGCTTTGGTGCGTCTTCCCAGAGATCAAACAAACAGTGAACGAGAGATATGTTGTATGTATAATATTTTCCATGGTAGTTTGAGTACCTCTCTTCTGAAAAATGTGTTTTGGTAAATGTGGCTTCATTTTGAAGTTTAACCTTGACATTACAGTATGATGAGTTTGCAGTTTAAACAAAAAAAGCTCTTTTTTAATGAATCTGCTAAAGAGGAAATGCTTTGCTATGCTCACATTATTATTATATTATTTTGGGACATCACAACAAATGTTAAAGCCACGTATGGTCTAAAGTGGAATATGTAATAAGGTAAGGTCTACAAACTTGAAACTTCCAGTACTCATACACATAGATTGGACATTTTAAACAATTTTAACACTATAGTTTCTTGATTTTGGATTTATTCAAAGCTACATTTTTTATTTAAAAGACGGTCGTCAAATAAAAAATACAATAATGAGTGAAACGTCGTTGTTTCTGATTATTCTCCAAAAAAGGATTCCAGTTTCTTTGTAAAGATAATACAGTATATACATTTTTGAAGAAATATTATAAACATGTTTCTATTTTCATTTTATCAATTTCATGAATGCTCATGCGTAACACACATCGCACACAAACGATGGGAATATGGTCAAAAGGAAAACAATGCTCAACAACTAAAAGCTCAATCTGTGAACAAGACACACACAGTTCAAATGCTTCACAGAAGGGACGAAAGACAGGGTACAAACGAGACGGGCAAGAAAGTACACAGGAAAAAGGCTAAAAGTGCACCATCCACAAATATTAAACTTATAAAACCAAGATTTAAACTAAATAAAAACAACTTGCTTTTGAACAATTGCACAGATTTGGTATTTAAAACGCTTAAATAAAGTATTTAAATGCTTAATATGTGCACAAATGCTCTCATTGCAGCAAAAATAAAGCAGGAAACGTTTCCCTCCTTTTTTCTGTGAATTACGACATGGTGCAATAATCAGTGCAAACTGTGCAGAATTTTCTGTGAAATGTTCAATTCGTAAACATTAACATGCCATGACGGTGCACTGAAATACTATAAAATAAAGGATGAACTCTAAGGATCTAAGGTAAAGGAAAAGTGCAAGTGTAACACATGCATGCCTGCACTATCCAGTCAATGCTTGACTGCACGACCTCGGGTCAATTCACTCGCTTTGTGTGTAGACTAATTCTGGAAACCGTGCAGGCAAGGCTAGTCATCCAAAACACGCACATCTCACAGCTGTCCAATTATCCCCTTGTGAGCTTCACAGTAAATATGTGGATGAAGATGATAAGAAGTACCAGAGAAATTCAAAAGGATAACATTTCCACAGGCCTGGGAAATGCCATCAAATAGGCTTCCCATTAAAAAAGCAAAGACACAAAGTCTGTACTGTTGGCCAATAGTGCGCTAAATTATTTTATTTTTTATGTTTTCCTCCATGCAGCATCAACAGACTGGTAGAATGGATGGGATACATTATATAATAATCAAGTTTGCAAGCAAGTTTCAGCACATACTCAGTGTTTATTCAGAACCTTTACTTCAGTAAAAGTAATACAACCACAATGTCAAACTACTCAAACACAATAAGTCCATCATTTAAAACCCTACCTAAGTAAAACTACAGAAGCAATATCAGAAAGAAATACCAAAAGTGTCAAATACTTGTGCAGAACCTTGTCATAATGTATAATTTTTTTAGCAAACATTAAATGAATGGATTGTTGTTATTGATTCTTTCATTTTGAAACTACTTAACATATAGTTCGACATATTATTTAATATAAACCCATCATAATTTTTATATGTAAAATCTTTAAATGTAAAGTTGCTATTATAAACCAGCTGTTGAATACATTCTAAGGGAGTGAAAACTTCCCTTGTGAAAAGTATCAGAGTAATTAAAGAAAGCTAATACTCATCCTCAAACCGTACTTAAGTGCAGTGCTGGAGTATTCACAGATATTTCCCGCCCCTGTTGTGTTTATGAGCTCCCGGGCCCAGGCAGACATCAGTGCTGTTATGTGTTATTCATGTCTTGTTCTACTTCTATCAAAACACATCACCTCTGATCCAACAATGAGCTGAGTCACATCCTGCTGAAAGTCTTTACAGTCATTTGAGACATTAAGCCGGGGTACAGGTGTTATGATTGTGTGTCATCAGTCTTCAAAAGAGAGGGACGATGACGCACAATGAGACTTCCAATAGTAAGAATGAGAGTAGCATCACGATGGGTCTCATTACGTCAAAACCATTATTTTTCGTAACAGGATAATGCTGTCTGAGTGCATAATACACTTTGTCTTGTGCGGTGGTCACTTGACAAGGACATTAAGAAAAACAAACTGAAGAAGGATGAAGCATAACACTTTGTTGAAATCAAGACTTACTGTAGCTAAATAAATATACATATATTATATAAATATATTTGATCATGGAAGTTTATTCTTAAACTTTGGAAACAATACATGCAATAACATAACCTTACATCAGAGTTTTAAGCTTTATTGAACAGCACTTCTTTCTCTCCCGCTCTATTGGCTGAGGGCTGACTGTGACGCGATTGAAAGCTCCAAAAAGAAACTAAGTAGACCTCTGAGGTTTGGTAATATTGTTAGATAAACAAACAAAAAAACAGGCGTTTATAACAAATATGTAAACAAAATAAGAACATTATCTTATGGCTGTGTTTTTACCCTGGTCTACTAAACAGGACAAAGAACGGATATCCAATAATTTAGCCTTCGAATGACAACACAAAGACAAACCTTGGGAACAAAGACCCTTTCCTATGAGTTTGGGGTGACCTAGTGGTTTAGTGGATTAGTGCAATTGTCTTGGAAATCCTTTCCACTCATACAACTATTTCTCTTTGAAGTTCAGGTACAGAACAACATGTACATCAGCTCTTAGATCGAGCAAATGTACTCTAACCATACACAAATGTAAAATTACATTTCTTGCTCAGTCAGCCAGAAGGAGGCCTTCTGTTCAAGGACAGGATGTGAACATGTATGGCTGAGGGAGCAAGAGCACCAGAGGCCAAAAGCTTCATTGCAATTATGAGCTTCCTAGGTAGAGTGGAAATAATCAGCCAACTAGCATGAAAAGGATCAAAGCGTCAAAAGACTGAATGACGCACGGTTGTGTTGTGTTCATGCACAGGATGGCATGTCATCTTTATACAGTACCTTCCAAATAAAAACACCGATTCCTTGGGGATAGACATTTTTCCAACTAATCATAATCACTAACCGCGTAGGACTAGCAAGTTATGTTTTTGGTGTGTTTTTTCACTTAAAGCAATCAGGAAGCAGTCTTTCTGACCCTTATATGATTCGCTAGGATGACACCACATTCCTTTCCCATGATCCAGCAGCATCTGTCTGACTTATGAGCAGACTGGCCGGTCGATAGACTTGTCCCAAAGATGATAGACTTAGTGACAGGGAAGTAGATAAGTTTTCTCCATGCTTGGTTACAAAGGATATAGAAAGATCTAATCAAATATTGCATCACAATCAAACTTAAATTTCACAACCGGGGACATCTTTCACAGACAATTATCCAGAAAATGTGATTTCGTGAAAACTAAGACAATATCAGATAGGAAGGCAAGTTATATGCAGGCTAACATTGGTTCAACATTGCAACACAAATCTGTAAACAAAGCCAAATGTGGGTGAAATACATCATTGTTGACCAGAGAAATATAAATGTTGCTGTCAAATCTAAATGTAAAGCAGACACAGGCTAACATCTGTGCTAAATAAACTTTTCTTATCAACAGTCTTTATTTAAAATGTGTTGGAGTTTGGCACGAGGCAGCAGCTACTGTGGAAAAACAGCCAAGAGGAAGAAAAAGCAGAGGCTGAACTGAAAACATCCAGTGACAGAAAGTTAAGATAGCAAAAGGTGACATATAATTCACGTTTTCTTTCTGGTAAATGACTCCACTTCCCATCTCTAGACAATGGCGCCGTTTAAGGTCACTTTAGTCTCATTTACTGGTAGGGTGGGACAACTCAGTATCCTGCTCATTTATTCAAGTGACTGTACTGTAGGTGTGTTGGCTTTGACCCTTTACAATTTCACAATGTGTGTGATTCACTTTTGCTGAGAATAATCCTGGAGCATTGGACACACTCTGATATGAAATATAAAATGACTACGTTTGCAACTAACAATTATTTTTATTAACATTTCATCGGCAGATTATTTTCTTGATTAAAAGAAAATACCCTGAATAAATTCCAACAACCCAAAATGATGTCTTCAAACCTAATCTTTGTCTGACCAAAAGCCCAAAATCCAAAGTATGATCATGTACGACAAGGAAAAGTCACATTTTCTAATTTAAGAAACTGAAACAAGCTAATGTTTTTGATAACTAAATAAATAAAACATGACTTCAGACAAAAAAGGATAAAATAATCAGTTTTTGGGGTAACATTTATCCAAAACGGGAGGTTAAGTGTGAGAACTTGAGGTTAAAGGACCAATACCACTGACCTTTAGTTTAACCTCTTCAAGCTTAACTTGACTTTTATCAAAAATATGAAAGAAACCTCTTTATCTTGAACGATCAGATCATTTCAGCAAAGTTTTAAATTCTTTCAAAGTACTTTCTAATAATACCAGTAGTGATTGATACAACAGTAATTTGCATTCATTTTGTGATTTGCAGGTACATACTGTACACAAGGACATCTAGATACTGTATATGTGCTTAAAAGTTAAATGTTTAAATGTTACATATGACGGTGACTGACCGGTGGAAACACGCTACAACGGCCCAATACACTTACATTAGGAGAAACTCACTACTCTTTCAAAAACGATGCAAATATAAGAAAACAAACGTTCCAAAACACATGCAAATGAAGAAAAAGCTTCACTAACTTGACAACACATGCGCAGCGTTTACTAAAAGCGCAGCATAAACGAAACGCTGGTTAAGATGTTTCTTCATTTGCATCGTTTTTGAAAGTGCTGCGTGTTGTCTCCTAATGAAAGTGTTTTGGGCCGTTGTAGTCCGGTCGGCCACCGTAACCCTAACCCTAACCCTTAAACATATTTATTGAAATGCCTTAAGCTAGAGGTCTAAAAAAATAACATGGAATGAAAACAGACATGAAGATGTATTTGAACCTGCGAATCACAAAATCAGTTTTTACTTGGATTTCTTTCTTTTACATTAACCATCTAATTGGCCTACATGGTTAAATACCTACCAATGTTCACCTGAGCAAGCCAACATACCAAAAGGAGAACACAAGTCAAAGACACAGATACTCATGCTGTAAAAGAAAGAGCCACAGAGAGTCTCAGAGGAGAAGAGAGAGTACATTTGTATACTTTGAATTAATCCCTTCCTTCCTGTGTGTTATGTTGAGGGGAAACCAGTGACCATTTGTCTGTCTGGTTGTGCAAACAGAGGTGCCATGGTAACACCTCCTGTTTGTCTTAGGATGAGCCAGGGTTTCAATATTATTTCTTCAACACACCCTTAAAAAATTCAGATTGTTCTGTTATTATTTCAGCAATTTTGCTAATGTTTACAACTTGTGGCCCGACAAATTATAGTTTAAAAAAACATCTGCTCCACTACATCATTATGAGAACTTTCTGGCTCTGTAAAATGTGCCTGAGCTTGGAAATGCCCCCAGAGGGATGATGAGCTGATTTAGCGATCCCATCAGACCGAGCGAGAATAGCAGCTCAAATGGTATGCTCCGAAAGATTGTCGTAAAATTTCCCTACATGAATCTGCAACAGAAATGTCTAAAAATAGCTTAATAACCCGAGCTAGTCTAAACATGCAGGAGACATTTCCCCACACAAATCCTACCGGAATAAAGAGTACAATTTAAACATCCTAGACTCAAAACATGATGTGTTAAACAATATTTATGGGTATGATCCCTTAGTGAGATTATGTATCAAAGGCAGTTCATGGAAGTCCCGTCCTGGTGTAGGTTTTGATGTTAAGTTCAGCATTGATAGCACTACCAAAACACTTTCTAGATGCATTGAACATGATCAGGTCATTTCCAGCTCTGCTCATCACTCACTGTATTTACATTCATTCTTTCACATCCTACAGACAGTTTGCAGTGAAGATGTCTCAGTGTTACTCAACAGTTGCGCAATACTTTCTTAAAGTTTCAATATTGTCATTCTCTTATCAGAAAAACCGGAAACCTAAGCTGACCAATCACTTTGTCATCTTCTGGTTCTCATGTTTTTTTCTCTCTGTAGCTCTGATGTGTAGCTACACTTTTTGAGGAAGCTAAGCAGATGTCATGCCATAACCTTTCAACACACAATTATAATAGAAATCAAGAAACAGTCAGATAATGGACAACTTTATAGGCTCCTGATTTCTTTTTAAGTTGCTTCAACTGTGTCAAGTCTGTATTCTTAGATGAGGAATTTAATCTCCTGCCCTGAAAAACACACTAATGCAAACATGAACCCCTAGAATTATGGTCCTAACCTTTTAATTTATAAAAACAGGACTTACATCAAGTTAAAACCATGCTGAGAATCAAAAATGTCCCCTGGCCTTTTCTAATCTGTGACCCAAAAAAGGAAAACTGTGAATCCAACTAGACACAGCACTTATTATAAGTAATTAGGCCACTGACGTAATCAGGACTTGCGCCAAGTCATTATGCACATTTAGGCACAAAGGCATCCAGCAGATGCTCTCATTTAGAAGTATAAATGTGAAGCCTAATGTCACATGATTTCAGGAAACACAAAGCAGAACGTGCCAAAGGTGTGATCGTGGCGGTAATGACGCTGATGGTACAGGGGCAGCTCAGTGCGTGTGAGTGTGAGTGTGAGTGTGAGTGTGTGTGTGTGTGTGTGTGTGTGTGTGTGTGTGTGTGTGTGTGTGTGTGTGTGTGTGTGTGTGTGTGTGTGTGTGTGTGTGTGTGTGTGTGTGTGTGTGTGTGTGTGTGTGTGTGTGTGTGTGTGTGTGTGTGTGTGTGTGTGTGTGTGTGTGTGTGTGTGTGTGTGTGTGTGTGCATGTGAGAGATCATGTAAAGCAGATTTTGACAGTGATGGATTTTGAAAGACAATAACTGAAACATATTTAAAGAGTTAAGCTGAGCTAGCAAATTGCAGTGTGGCATTTATTTTCCATTACAGTCACTGGTCTGCAGACTCTCGCTACCCGCAGTCACAGTCCACGGTGTGTCCCTGTTGCTCTCATTAAACTCTATGTGCTGGGAATAACTTCATTAAACCTACTGTATAACTTTCTGATCAGCTAAGCTAATTATTTTAGAAAGATGGACTTTGCTGAGATCCTGAGATGTAAGGTTGTGTATTAACATTAAGTACATTTCTGTACTTAACCCTTAGATGCACGAGTGACTGGATCCTACACTCTTCCATAAGTGGGTCAAAAAGGACCCGTATTAGAATAATATGTGTTTTTATGCCATTTTTGTCATTTTGGTTAAGAAAAGTCACTTGTATAATATTTAGTATTATATTTTGGTTCACACTACAAAAATTTCATATTTAAGTTTTCACTATTTATAATCTTAGACATTTATTTTACGAAATTCCATAGAAAATGCATGCGGGTCATTTTTGACCCACTTATGGAAGCTTGGGGTAGTAATACAAAAACTACAATTTCTTAAAATGTATAACATTTAAATTTTAAATTTTAAAGGCATGATATCCAAAACATGTTTTTTGAGGAATAGCTGGAATATGAAATGATACAAAAAATGTAATTACAAAGATACTGTAAGAAAACCACCTCACCGGGTCAAAAAAGACCCACTTATGCATCTAAGAATTAAGATTTGAAGTACTTGTCTATAGTTGTATGGAAATATATATACTTTTATTCAACTTCATGAATACAACAGCTGAAGTTTTTTAAGATTTTAGACTTTAAAAGATAAGGGATAGGATTATACAATACACAGATCAATTGTATATTAGTTGATATCACTTCCACTGAAATGCGATTTACCCTCTAAATGTCGTCAGATGGTTTCGAAAATAGTTTGAGAACAAATGGTTAAAGTTATCCAACATTTTATTAAATGTATTTCACAAATGTGTGTTGCATTCTTTTTTAAACCTTTATTACCCCATTAATCATCTAAAATCTCTGTAGATTCACCTTGTGAACCTTTGGAGGGAACCCAAACCCTAGGTTGGAAACTTCTGGGCCAACTCCTTAACTTTATAAAAATAACTAAATGTATATTAGCTACAGCTTATCTATAGTAAAACACTCCCTACTAGTTCATGTTTCAGCAAAAGCTGAAACTATCCTATGCTGCAATAAATAATATAATATTCTGTGGATCGAATCATTTTACTTTTTATCTGTGAAGTATTATTATAGTAAGTATAGTAAGTAAGTATAGTAAGTAGTATTATTATTATCTTATCCCTTACTCTCAATAATAATCATAATCATTCGTTGTCCTCAGCATTATCCTCCTCATCTTCATCATCATCATTATTGGCCTTAACATCATCATCATCATGAGCCCAAGAGTCACAACCTTCTTGATTTGTGATTCTCCCAGCCATCCGTACTATCACTTGTTATTATCCTTGCCATTATCTTAATTCAATAATCACCATTATTATTATTATCAACCACGCCTCACTGGCGGCTAATTTAAACGTTGGCCATTCACTCATAAATAAAAAGCCACTGACCACATAAACCTCGGCAGACTTGAAAAGTCCCTGCCCCATATTTCTGTGTATCATCACCATAACAACATATCAAACTGTACGTGAAGTGAACTGAAAATAAAATAAAATACAGCTTAACCACAACTTCTACAACACAACGCTGCACCCCGCCCATGGGCAAGCAGGCACAACACACTGGTATTCAAAGTCTTATGCTCAAGGTGAAAATAAATCAGGTTTGAAAGGCAAACAGCTTTTTTCGATGAAACTAAATATACATTCAAAGTAAGGAGCTGCCCTGGGGCTAGTTCTGTTTAATTGAAAAATTCCTGCAGGTTCAAACATATATGGAGATATTTTTGAGTTTAGAGAAATGTTGCCAACAGCTGTGACTCAAAAACTCTAGCCACATTGTTTTTGTGTTTTTTTGTTGGGACCGATCGCAATCATGCTACGGGCAATGCTTCTACAGTCCTTTGCCTTTAAAGGTTCCCTATCTTACTTAGATAGCAGCATGAATGGGACGTTTCCAAGAACAGTTTTGCTTCTAGGTCTGAATAATCCCTCAGTAGAGAATATATTTGGTCCAAGATTATCTAAATGACAATGTCAATACAAGTGCTGAAGAATGAAAATGTAAAAAGGGACCCAGCAGCCAGAAAATCCCTGAGTGCGGAAAAAAAGGGCTGTGATCTTAGTTATTATGCCATAGGAATCCAGGTCACTGTCAAAATATTTGCTTAAGCTTAAGCTTCTTGTCCTAGCTGGATATATGAGAATCACTCCCTGGACACATGTATGGCTTATACATGCATACCCAGACACCATGAAAGGGCATGTGTGTCGATATGTCAGGCTATAACAAAAAAGATGCATCTCCAATACAACGCACACAGAGGAAGCAGCCATGAAGTTATAATCCCCCAGTTATCACATGGTAACGTTATGTACATGTCTAATGATATAAACATGAAGCGTAGTACACGATACAGTATGTGTACTTCTGCTTTCTTTAGTATAGTCTAGTACACAGGAAACCCTCAGTCACAGAGGTGGAACCCACCCAACCAGAGGTGAACGTGTCCAACCTTCAACAGCTATGTTGTTATGCAAATATTCAATGAATTAAAACATTTAGCATTACATTTCTGCTTGTTTAGAAAAGAAAATGTGTATGTTGTTAGGCATTTATTTCTAGCTTCATTAAAACATTCACTCTTCATTTGGTTGTTCTCTTTTTCATTGTGACGCTGTCCCCCTAAACCTTCGGGATTCCAGGCTGGCGTGTCTCCAGCTGAGCCAGAATACCCACAATCCTCCTGGGTCCAGATCCAGCCTAGTTTTTCGTAGTGGTTTATTTCTTTCTTGAATCAAACATAAAAAGAAAAAAAAGCTACACTCAACATTAACATCAATGCTATCTCAAGGTTTTTGCTGATTCATTTTATCCTCAGCTAAGATCTTGTAGGTTCTGACAAAACGTGATTTTATAAAATATTGAATTTAAAAACGCCACTTTGTCATAATAGGTCCTTGCTGATGTTAGTCACCAATTTCTTCAGCGAGTTCACATTGCTTCCATCTGGTTTCAGACATAATCCGCCAAGAAGCAGGACCAATAGATCTTAAGAATGCATGGTCCTTGCTGTTAAATCACTTCATCTAATCTTTGTGAATTGTTTGTTTATTGATTGTTGTGATGATTGTATTTGTGCTGACTGTGAAAACAAATAGCGCCTGTGGGATTTGAAAGATCAACTTAATTTACCTAACTGTAAAACAAATATTATTTTAGATACTCTGTCTACCTTGAAAGGAAATGTGCTGTGTCACAATATCTGTAGATGTACTGTACACTGTATATTTATTACAATTGATCAAATGTGAAAATAAAGTGTCAGTCTTAGCACGTGAGAAAGGGCAAATAATACAACACAGTTCCCATCCCTTTGGCTTCTGATCCTTTATACTGTAGCAAAGCAATACCTACTATGTCCTATTTCAAACAAAGAGTTATCCATTCTCAGATTACTTCAATTTAATGTAAACTTTCCATGATTTTATTGGAGGAAAATCAAGGTTATGAATTTTTGAAAATAACTGAATAAACATGAATGTGTTTCAGAGAAAAAAACATTCTTCTTGTATAGCTTTTTTAATCATCTCACATCTCTGACCCTCAGCTTAGAAAGCACTGATTCAGATGGGTTTGCTAGGCATGACGACTGAAAGAGTTCCGACAGTGTTTTTTTTTTAACGTGAACTACTATGGACAGACAAAAAAACCTGCTTGCCTTGGCAACAAAGTCAAAGTCAAAAGAGTTGCCGAAGACTATAAAAAATGATTGGAGACAGACCCTTCAAGGTCATTTTTTTGTTTTGATATATCCTTCAGTTGGTCTGGTTGTGAAACAACACAGACAAGGCTATATTCCCACTGTAGCTTATAAGAAAGTTATAATGGTAAACAAACAACTACTTGACTCTCTTACCCGCATTAACAGCATGCAACTTAAACAAAGCATCTCTCTGCTGAAACCTCTTCACCCCAAAAACCATTAAGTCTACTTAGTTTAGATTTTCTGACCCAATCATCTGACAGTGCATATAACTGCATTCCAGTTGAGGATTAGACTACTATAATGATGAGAAACACATGAGAAGATTGCTTGATGTATGTGAAATAGGAAGTAAGATATACTGTGTATGTGTTTTCACACACAGCAAGGAGTGGAGTTCAAGCACTGAAGGAACTCTAGAAGTCAAACCAATGAGTGATGAGTTTCTTGAAATAAGGCAGCTCTATACAAGAAAATGTTCAGCATGTTGCGATGGAGTTGAGAAACAAGCAGAAAGCCAAGAGACACTGTTAAGTGTGTGTGTGGTTGTGTGGGGTATCCGTGCGTCCTGACCTGTGAGCATGGTTGGCGGCGTGGAGTTTCCTGACGACCTCGTCACTAAAGTCAAAATGAATCCTTCCTCTGGCACAGGGTGAACGCCGGTACATTGCCCCGACACACACATGCACTCATGCACACACTACGCTGCACATACCATTACATGCGTAACCATACATACTTACACTTGAAAACACCCAAGTGTGGCATGTCCCACACCAACACACTAAGAATGAATGTCCCACACTGTCATACACACATTTGACAAGTCAACAACATTAGTAATAACCACACGGTAGCATGCATTCACACCTCTCATACACTTAGGATTGCAAAAAACCTCACTGATATCACACACTATGTCACACAACTTCAAATGAAAACTATCCAATGTATCAGTTCCTAAAAAACACAATCACACACACACAGTTCCCAATATAAATAGCAAAACACTGGTCCAGGCTACACATTCATACATCTATTGTAAAAGCCTCTGTTTAAAAAGTTCCTCAGCAGGTTATCCATCAGCCTTCCACTCGTTGGCACAAATAGAAGCAGCAAAGAGGTATCCAAACACACACACACTTGACCTCACGTCACACACAGCAGCAACCTTAGCAGCAGTCCATACGTCACATCACAGAGCTCTTAAAGTCCTTGTTCACACTCTGACACTCCCCACTCTCTTTGCGGACTCCTCTCTTCGTCACAGGCTATACTTCCTCCCCATGGTATGAGTGTGTTTAGTATACGTGTGTGTGTGTGTGTGTGTGTGTGTGTGTGTGTGTGTGTGTGTGTGTGTGTTTGCAGTATGTGTGTGTATGGAGCTCTGTTCCCTTCCGCAGAGTAAGGAGGAGCCTCTAAGTTCTGGAGTGGAGTTGCTGGACTGGAGTCATACAAATCATTCATCATTCACAGCCTTGATAGCTGTAATTAACACTGGGTGAATCTTAAACAAAAATAAGTTACACACACACATAGCTGTAAACAAAGTACAGTACTGTAGAAGCTATTATGATTTAAGATTTTTTTTTCAATCAGATGGCTAGGCGAAATGTTGCCAGAGATGCCTGGAAAAAAAGGATAGGTGGACCATAACATTTATTCTGATTCTCATCAAACTCTGGATATATAGATATGTATAGACAATTTAAGTAAAACACTGTTGTAGTAATATAAATGATGTATTTGCAATGTGTTTTAAATGATCCATAACATGGTTGTTTAGTACATTTGGGGATTTAAATGTATATTGTTTATTAATTTAAAAAAACTAATAAATATTCCCATTTTGACACATTTGTCACTGATTCAGAAAACCCCTTACTGAACAAAAGGTATTCTGATTAACTGTTCTTCTGACTCAGTGGTCTACCTTAACTGTCAGTGTGTGAGAGTGTGTGTGTGTGTGTGTGTGTGTGTGTGTGTGTGTGTGTGTGTGTGTGTGTGTGTGTGTGTGTGTGTGTGTGTGTGTGTGTGTGTGTGTGTGTGTGTGTGTGTGTGTGTGTGTGTGTGTGTGTGTGTGTGTGTGTGTGTGTGTGTGTGTGTGTGTGTGTGTGTGTGTGTGTGTGTGTGTGTGTGTGTGTGTGTGTGTGTGTGTGTGTGTGTGTGTGTGTGTGTGTGTGTGTGTGTGTGTGTGTGACGGAAGAGGTGGCATCTGGTGCTCTCGCAGGGGGCCACAGGGCCTGGTGATGACACTATAATACAGTACAGTACTGACATCCAAGCCCTCATATATTATAACTGTGACAACAGATATGTGATAAATAGCAGCACATATGGAACAATAGGTAAGATACAAAAAAGCAAAATATACAGTATCTATAAATACATTTATTTGAAGCTGCTGTAAAATGTCTTTGTATGTGTGGTAATATGTTGTCCAAAAAAAACGTTTGGAAAGTATATATAAAGGTATTTTAGGTAAACAGATTAATTGACATGGCTAACAAAGATCATATCTTTACCTTCAGGATATTTAAAAGGCATCTATTTATCCTTGTTATACTGTAACTGACTTTTACAAAAAGTCATTGTTTCTTATTATTAACAGCTACTTGCATGTTCTGCATTTTATTTATGGAGATAAAACCAATGCATTATTTCCCATTAGTGTGGACATAAACAATGCAATCTGCTTTTGTTCAGTGTCGAGTATCTCGGTAGATTAACTCAAATCCTTTTCTTTATTACATGTTTAATGCACTTGTAATTAAACTATTTCATTAAGAAGCTAGTAAAATATAGCAGATTGTTTTTAGGATTAAAACCAGTGCTTCCCAATATGTTTGGCTTGTAACACCTACTGTACCAAAATACACGTGGATTTGGAGTTTCACAAAAAGAAAACTTCCTCTCTTAATAAATCAACATTTTAAGTCAATGTCATTTCATATAATTTTTTGATACCCCCATCTAATGTTTTTTTTTCTTATATTCTCAGAACTAGTGAATCATTTCTCAAAAGGATGTTATAATCTGTATATGTCAATGTTTGCAAGGAAAGGTGACATTGGTGGAATGAGTAACTGTTTCTCATAACTTCCTCAGTCATGAGTGGAAAACATTCCTGAATGACAACTGAAGGACTTTCTTACGAGTATATCGTTTCTTATAACCACCATCATGACAGGCAGTTCAGCTTCCTTGTCATTTATTTGTATTTAAAATTAATCCAAAAGATGACAGATAGCATCTTTTGATGACATAGCAAACACACTTAACAAAACACTTAATGACAGGAGAAGGGTCAAAGGAGCCACAACTGAATCACTACCGCGTTCCCATACTGCAGCTCGCCACACCGCTTCCCTAACACACAGAGATTAGAAATGGGAGAGGCGGAAGATGTGCTGGCCACAGGGCTGTGTGGATCCTGCGCAACAATGGCTTTGGCATTCCTTCCTGAAGGCTTAACCAGCACAGAAGATATAGTTTATCCTCAAACTATGATAGCCATCATCTGTGGTACACCAGTAGGAAGTCATGCCGATTCTGACTTATTCATCATGGCTATACATGTAAATTAAGAAGGGCAAAGACGGATGCTGAGAATCTTGTTGTTTTTTTTGTGTCATGCAACCAGCACATCTGTATCATTATAGCAAAACATGCAGACAATGTTCATTTCTTGTTTCAAGAAGCATGAGGCTAACATGTAGTTATTTGAAGACAAAATTGTTTCTATTTAATCGAATTCTGATGGTGTTGCATTTAGTGGCACAGTCAGATTACTCAAAAAAAAGTTAAGAAATAGGTTTTCTGTCCAAAATGCCCCTATACATGCCAAAAGGGTGTTCTGTGTTTTCTGCATTCTCAGCATGGAATATTTGGCAGAAAAACTTCAAACTCAATATATTATATTTTGAACCCACTGAAAAGGCGGATTCCTCAAGATGCCAGTTTCTATACTTCCCGATCACAAAAGTTCTCGTTCTTTTTCCCTATGATTTCATTTTAGTTTATTTTAGTATTTGTATATTTTGTTCCTTTTATCAGTTGTCCCCTTTTGTGTGCTTTGTCTAACTATTTATTTGGGTACTAAATATTATTTTGGCTCTTTGGGACACTGCTGAACCTGTTAAGCCCCAAAGACCTCGCCGGCAGGGCTTTTTTTTTTTCACGACACTGTGTCTCAGGGCTTCTTAATATTTAAAAAACTATGAATGTTTCATACCATCCTAACATCAATAAACTCAGCTAACTGATGGTATGAACAATTGTTATCGAAACAAAACACAAGTCTCACAAGAAGTGTCTAAATGAGCGAAAACATGCTAACGCACTTAGCACAGAACTCTAGGTATAAATCGATCGATATGTTTATGGGATCTGCACAAACAAGCTTAGCTAACAAGCTGAGATTCCACAGATTATAGAAATATAAGTATCATCACTGAGCGATCAGAACTCGCGACAGGGGAAGCAAATACAGACAACACACAACGTAGCTTTAGGTAGCAAAACACGGAGATATGCTCACCTTTTGCTGTTATTCTGATCAAAAGTCGTGTTCAATGGCATTAAAACGAGAAAAACGCGGCTGAAGGTTAATCCATAGGTTAATCCAATGTGTCTGTCACTTTGAAAAAAGTATTGATAATCCATAATTACATTTTTATGTCAAAAACGGAGTTTTTATATTAGCTGCTAATGATAGCTTCCAGAGTGTATGACAGCTTCCTGTTTTGGCTACGCGTCACTCTCACTCCTTATTTGGTAACGTGTGTGTATGTGGAACTTCCCCTCAATTCTATTTGCTCTAGTGGTTAAAAAGAGATGTCAATCATCAAAATCGACCAAGGGGGGCCAGAGATAGGTCAAATCCACCCAATGACCCCAGAAGTGGGTTTTTATTGCTAAATCTCTCTAAAAAGGTCATATTTCACTTGTTTTGCATCAATCTTGATACAGGGTACTTATCATATGTTAGAGTTTGGATTCCTAAAGCTTTTAGTCTCCGATCCCATCATTCAAGGGTGGTTTTCACTATAAGTAATGTTTTTTATTTGGACGGACACAATCATTTTAAATGTTTTACTATGTTCAATCTGAATTTACTTTAAAATAAAAACATCTATATTATTGATTCTGACTCTTCTACATCCAACTCACAGGTTTACCATTGCTTTGAGAAAAAAGATTATTAATTTTCCCCTTTTAGAAGTGAAGTTATGGTAATTTGTTCTGGGAATGTCATTTTCGAGCCCGAGACCTGAAAAACAGGCTCAGGGCTTAACAGGTTAATTAAATCAAGGTTAAATAAAAATAAAGACTTGAATGACCTCTTTGCAGATGTATGCCTCCGCTAACTGGTCAAGTGGCAATTTACACTCATGTCTGTACAAATTGTCATCACTTCATTATTTTATAACTTTATTCAGACAGTTGTAAAAATACAAAACATCCAAATGCTTTAATCCACATAAGTGCTCATGTACAGTATATTTCCTTATTTTGACCTTTATATTTTAATTTGAACTCACTGTTATCGAGAGTGTCTAATGCGAGGAAACACTTGAAAAAAAAGTGAATAATACTAAATTGGCAAAAAGACTGATGTTGTGTATGAGGCTTGGTGCAGCTGTGTTTCATTGAAGTTAATCAGATGTTGAATTAACATTGTGACAAATACACAATGACATTATAATAAACAAATCATAAATAACAATCGTACCTGTTCTATGTATAGTGTATAAGGAAGTGTGTGTGTGTATTGTAAAATATGTATGAAACAAAACCAGTGTCGCCCAGTGACACTATTTCATCTTGGGAAGGTCACCATTTCCACTTCAAAAGAGATCATCCTGTCGTCTCTTGTGCTCACAGCCCAACACAGATATCAGTGCTTATGCCATGGACTTTATAAACTCTTATTCGGCAGTAAAATAGGGCAAGACCCTTAAATGACCACCAGAGGGCAACATTTAATTTATTTTACACATAAAAAGAAAACTTGTTTTTCAGGTCGGCTTCCACAAGATGGCAGTGTGCAACTGTAGTATCTTTCCTCCAATTAAAGCAGGAACCTCCAGCTGATGAGCAAGCAGAGCTGGCCTTACAAAGGATGTGAACATAGTTCCATGTTTCATTAGAGGTCAAATAATGGTTCTAGAGCAGCCACAAAAAAACTGTTAAAATCTTGTAATGCCAACATTAAGATTATAGGTTGTTATGCTTTAACCATCAAGTTACGAAGATGCTAGGAAACTCAAAACATCCGTGTCATAGTTAATTACACAACATAAATCGTCCAATCATAAATGTGGGAAGATAATGCAAGTCTTTAATTTGAGTGCAAACACTATAAAAGAAAGCTTTCATGTGGAACACTTAACATTTTTTAATCTGTTGCTTTAACAGGGCTTCACAAAGAAACAGAGAACCATAATTAAACATCGATCAGACATCCATTTGATGGCTTAAGAGTAGCCTGTCAAATTGTTGCTGGCAGACGGCTCAGCTGGCTTGTCCTTGTGATTTAAATCGATATCACACTGCAGCTGAGGCAACTAAAAAAAGACAAACTTTTGGTGAAATGTTTTTTGTCTCTGTGTATCAGAGAGAGAGAGACTGCAAATAGAATCTCAGATGTATTTGACAGAACCTGACAGGCACAACATCACCTATGACATGAAAGCTGTCTCCCTCATACAAACACCAACGCAATCACATTAAATCAGGATCAAACAACAGGCCTGATCCCTGAAAGCTATTTAAATACATTTCCAAAAATTGAGATGAGGAGTAAAAGGGCAGACAGAGTTCAGACGAGCAGACCAATAGAAGTAAATCCTGTGAAGGATATTAAATGGTTTTAAGGACCAGGGAACATAAAGGATCATACAAGGATCTTAATTATCATGCTCACTGATTCTGAATCAATTAACAAATTGAATATAATATTTACATCATTGTAATATATTTTCTTAGTGGGCTATTTCTATAAAAAAGAAAAGAGAGCTATGAACTGCAGGTAGAGCTGCTATCCAACAGATACACAGGTATCTGAGGTTTTACTTTACTGACATCATTTATCTAATTTTTGCACTTGACATGTCACTCAAAGCTTTCAGTGCCCTCCATTCAATCGGAGTAGAGTAAAGAAAGGGAGAAGATGAGGTAAAAGAAGACATCATAACTTATTATCCACCAGCTGATTTTCTTATTTTCAGAGGGAGAATTGGAATTTAACTGGTGTCTTTGCTGCTGGTCTTACCGCTAGCTTTCCCGATGTCCCCCACCCTCTCTCTGTACAAATCTCATTCCCCTCTTTGAAAAAGAGGGCATAGCAGTCACTCTCCCTGTGATTAACCTAATCCCCTGATCGCAGAGCAGCGCTCCTCTCAGTGCCAACACCCTACCATACTTGGCATCAAAAGCACTCATGCTGTTATAACCATGGGGCACACTATGAAAAAAAGTGTGAAATGTAAGCAGTGCAGAACGTAACATCACTACTAAATAACAAACTAAATATACCAGTAAAAGCCTAAAAGCAAGGGCTCACAAAAATGGATTATAGCTTTACTATAACACGAACGCTTTTGATACTTCACTGTAAGGTCACGACTTCTGGATAGGGCTCACGTTAAGTACAATACTTGAATAATGTATTCCAACACTGGTTAAGATTGTTGTTACTAACTCATTGATCATTGATTGTGTGTGTGTGTGTGTGTGTGTGTGTGTGTGTGTGTGTGTGTGTGTGTGTGTGTGTGTGTGTGTGTGTGCGTGCGCGCGTGCGTGCGTGCGTGTGCTACTGTTTATTTCCGGAAAATCCTGTCAATGAGATGCATGCCTGAGTGTTGTGGTGAGGATATTTAAGGCGGTTGGTGTTGAGGGTTAGAGGTCTTGATCCTGACATAAGAATATGTCCACAAGGTCCACATGTGTCAAGTTTTCTCTCACAAGCTCTTTCCTTCCCATCTTTAAACGTAACACCTTTTTATATCTGGGCCATCTCCAACTGACAGGCTACCAGATCCGTAGGTGTGTAATCTGCAAATTGGTTCAAAACAATGACTCACTATAGGTTCATAGATCAAGGATATCAGATGGAGGAAATGTTCACAGAATCACTGAACTGTCAGCTCTGCACACACTTCAGAGCTCTCAGATTAGTTTAATTATTTCAACCAGCACATACACTAAGCTAATAATTAAAGAAAAGTATATCGTTTAAATACTATCGCTATACTATCAATGCAGTGTGTGAAATAATGATTAGCTGCTGCTAGCTACTTTGCACTTTTAATACTGCTAATCCTGCTTTGGGCTGAGTTGAGGTTAATTATCAAAAGCATGGTAATTCTGCTGGATGAGCTTTTAAAGAATTGCATTAAATTACAGTAGATTGGGTGCCACTGAAAATCCCTGAAAGGAAACGTATTTCATGTCAATGTAACCCTGTAATATAGCATTTCACTGAGAAAACCTGAGAAGCACTTAAAGTGAAGTGCAGCCCAGTTTGCAGTATGTCTACACATAGTGAAGAGCTTACTTCTAGTTTGTTATTCAGTTCCCCAATTGGGAATGTGAACCCAAGTATATAGAGAAATTGGTGTAATTAAAGTACAGATGTGTGAATAAGTGAGTTGAAAAGGAGGCTGAGTAGCTGGTAAGAAGGAAGGAGAAAAGAAAAGGAGAACAAGAAAAAGGGGGCAATTTGCACACCATGGCTCTCCTCCTATGCACCAAGAGGATTTTCTTGGAACTAAAAGTGTTATCAGCCATTTCCAGCAGCGATTTGCACACAGTACACTTCTGAGCTACCTCTACAAAGTGGCTAAGTCTAATGAGAATAACACACTGTGTCCTCACACAGCAATTATGTTGACATACAAAAGTGCACGCACACACACACAAACGCATCAGTCCTCTATAATTTATAGTTATATACGATTAATTTGCAACAGCAGGACATGTCATTTGGTCCAGATAACATTTCATCAACACAATGATGACGTGTTGTTAAAGAAAATATCCATATTCACAACAATTATGATAATGCTTAACTGTTTACTGACAACATGTTCAAAATGTTTGTCCAATAAAATATCTATTCTAAATGTAATCACAGATGGGCCTTGTGATAAAGTTCTGTGCTTTTTACTCCCACCCCCCAAACCACCACCATGCAACTAAGATTTGACACACTAAAAGAATAGCAAAATGTGTCACCACAGCGCAGGGCATTTCAATTGACAATAAAAGTTAATACAACTACATACCACTCCAAATTGCAAAGGGAAAGAGTAAGAAAGCTGGGTGCCATCTTTTTAAAAACATACCAAACCCAGGAGTGACGACGGTAGCAGAAAGTGCTGATGGATAAATTCAGACTTGATGATGTTGTTGTCATCGTCCTGGTTCCCCTTGTGATCAAAAATCTATTTGTTTATTCTATTTTTCATCAGCTGACAGACAGATTCATCCTCAAATCCAACTCTAGATTATCTCAGGGCAGTTTTTTAGAAATCCATCAGGATTATCTCAACATTCGTCACTGGAGAACTTGCTCTCGGTTCCAAACAAATCAGCAGGTGGTAGCTCAGACTGTCCAGAGAGGAAAACCCTGCATGTTTATTCCAGTTATCTCCCATTAAATCCAGCATTAATATGACCAAAACCAGACAGAATACTATAATCAGATTAAAAAAAATCATGCCTTCAATTCCTTCATGAAAACACATAGTCCTTCAATCGAGTGTTGATCACAGCATCTGTTCACTGCCAGTCCCCCTCAGAGCGACCAGAGCCGTGTTTCGCTTCTCTGCCGGTCTCTGTCCTGCTGAAACTGATGCTGTTCCACTATGTAGTCTCTGCCTGAGTTCAGGTCTGCTGGTCCACGTGCAGGTCACATTTCATGTATGACCTTTGATCCCCAAGACATAATTGAAGGTAAATATTTGTGCATTGGCCCAAACAATTACTATTAAGTAATCTGTCTTCCTTTGAAACGAATATTGGCCCGTCCAATGATTCAAGTTGACCTTTTTCATTTAATATAATAAAGAATAATTACATTTCTGAATATCTCAAAAAGTCCCTCTGTTAATACTGCTGTGTTCCACTCCTTTCTTTACCCTGACTACAAGTATATCCAAGATTACTAGTAGCAACTTGAATTTAATCTGGAACAACAAAGATGGTAGAGTTGATAGCATAGTTGAGAGCCTATTGCATCATCAATGTTTTAATGACTGCAACAGTATAGGCCCTATACAGGGGAAGGCCTATCCTATATACCTACAGCACACATCCTAACCCTTGATCCGCTACAGCAATTATATTTGTTGGGTTTCATCCAAATATCTGCCACGGGAAAAATCAATCACTCTTTTTGGCAAAAGAATAACCTTCTTGTTGTTTCCCCTTCTCATGGTAGTCGAACACTTCCTTTAAAGCTGAGTCTGTCTGTCCCACTGCCCATGCTGTTTGTACCTAAAGGGTCTGATTACACAAAGCACATGCATTAGGCCTTATTGGAATACAGCAAGAACTGTAGCCCGTATTGAGGCACACAATCCACCACGTTGGCAGACAACACACACATTAAGATGGTTTTAAAACACCAGCACTGCTGATGAAATACAATTTAGTAAACACCAACAACTGCAGCCAAATTTAAAATCAATTTCAACACTGATGCCCACTTTACTAGTCCCCTCAAAGTGCCTCTATAAAACAGCAAGTGAAACTGCCTAGCAACAAGTGGGTTCGAAAGCACTTGACTGTGTGGTCTACCGTTGTTTGCTTTGAAAGGTGGCCCTTTGTATTGCATGTACTGTATACAGTAGGTGGCACAGGAAATTAGTCTTTGAACACATTTCTATGGACAGAACAGGAAAAGCTTTTGTTGTGAGGTCATTGAGGCCACAGGCAGAAGTTATTTTAGACAAAAATAGTTTTAACAATAATACCCAGTAAACCATAGTTGTTTTTTAATTAACCTCCATATCTCTGCGTTAAATCCAGTTAATCATTTAATGGCATGAAATCAGTGACTAGAGCAACAACATTTAAAAAGCTGAATTTTTTATTTGTATTATTTAGATATCAATTAATCTAACTCATATGCACCCATGTCTCAGTCACAGACACACAGTTCTAAAGTTAAACAACAACTCATCATGAGACAAACACAGGCAACAACTGACAATATACTGTATTTCTCAATGTGAATATTCAAGAAGCATACAGTATACCGGCAAAACACACACCGACTTAAAATCTCTCATCTGGGAAATTCTTCAAACACATGAACATGAGAGAGAGGAAAAAACAGAGACAAAGCACTGAGGTGAGAGACATTTCCATGGCAACCAACTTCATAAACTTGACTCCACCAATGAGATGTGACCTTATAGTAAGCCTGAGGATTTATAATACACCAGAGGCCATGATAGTGTCACAGTAGCAGTTTCCTACTACTGTACAATAGCTGACTAAAGACATAACACAATGTTTGCATGCATTCGATTTAATTTATAATGTTCTATTATAACAAATTAGTCAAAAGTCTGGACTTTACAGAGGTTAAAACCATGGGTCACTATTAAGACAGCGGAACTCAAAAGTTAATCATATTTGTTTTTTTAAATGTTATTTTTAACCCTTATTTGGGCTTTATATTTCAAGCTTGTACGAGAAAATGTAATTATCAATAAATGATCAAACATAACCCCAGAGTTAATAAAGTGAGAGCATTCAAGTCTCAAGCATTCGAGGAAATAAGCTGCCTTCCCAGTTAAAACACTATTTATGATATGATAATCCTTTCGTATTACTGCTGGGTCAAATACAAAACAAGATGCTGCTCAGCTTGCTGCCACCACCACTGCTGCGGCTCCCAAAGCATGCCAGCGCAGACCCCCCCGCCAGCATCGACCTGAGGGGCTCCGAGGCTTCATAGCTCCCCACAGGGGGCCGCATTGATCTCACTCTGCTTTCACTTTCCTTGCCTTTCATTTATGTTTCACAGAGAGCAACATGAAACCTCGACACCAATACAAAATCCATACCCTGATTCCTCCCAAATTAAAAATATTTCTTCAATATGTGCAATTTGTTGAATGTGTGAAATATTAGGAAAACGCATGAACAGTAAGCGATTCCAGCGAGTAACAACTTATTTAATTTCCTTTTTTTCATATGTATGTGATCATTGAGATGTAAATAAATAAAAAGAATGTTTAGATAGAGATTAACTATATGCATTGTCGCCTATATGGCTCTAAAGCAGAATCACCATTAAGGCGTAATGCATAATGTCCTTGACACACCAACCAGACATTAGGTGTGCTGTGTGTGTGTTTGTGTGTGTGTGTATATAAGGGTCTCTACCCGTTAGAGATCAAGAGTGTGTTTGTGTGCCTGTGCTCACAAGGTGTGTGCATATGTCAGTGTGTGACAGCGTGACGCACATAGTTACGAGCAAACATTGCTGTCTGGTTGCCATGGCCGACGGTTTCAACAAAGCCAAGCTAAATAGCTTCCTGTATCTCCTTTTCATCTCCGTCTCCCCTATATTTCTTCAGGCCTTTTGTTGTTACCAGCCTCTTTTTATTTCCTAATACAGACCTTTTCTATCGGGGCGATGTCTCCCCTTCTCTTTCTTGAGGTCAGGTTTTTGAGATCAATGCTGTTTATCCCCATTATATACAAGGAATTTTAGGAATATCTGTAGTGTCAATGTGTGCTTCTTATTTGTGTGCCGATCCTTACCTGGGTCTATCTTTGTCACAGAGACTAGCATTGTATCATGTGATGGCTTCCAACAGGGCTTTCAGCCTATTTCTGTCTTGAGTTTCTCTCCCCCAAAGAACAACAACTAAATAGGTCACTTCTGATCGTGCTTCATCTTTCTTTAAGGTGTTGTCTATTCTGTCTGAGAGAAACAGCATTTAGTGTAATAACGGTCTGAGATGACAAGGCTTGTACTTCAAATGTATTATCTTGGCCATTTTCATCCTCTAGACTCGGCTGTCTCTCTTTAATTGCTCTCTTTTGCTCTCTACCCATATCCATCCATTCATTTATTTTATGTATTCTGTGTAGGGTTGTTGAATGCATTGGGGAAATACACCAACAACAGATTCACATTCACACTCATATTTACACCTTCAGGCTAACTAGATCCTTGCTATAAGCTTTTCCAGGGAGGCTGAGCAGTCCTCATTTAAAAGTCAGGAACCACTGGATAGTAGGAGCTGCACTACGCTCTGCCACTTATGGACTATTTTCAATATGGCAAATCTATTTGTCACTAAAGCAGAGAAAAAAGGTCTGCTCTCACTGAAGGGGTACAGAAGCTCAGACTATATACTTTTAGCAAAGGGAAATTGAAGGCAGGATTCAGACTCTGAGCAGTAACTTTCTCAATTTAAGCTTTGAAAGTAACCACACATTTCGTGTCCCAAACCTCCTGACAGAACACATCCATTTAGGCTTGGAATTGAAGATATACAACGTTTTAGTGACTGCAAGGAGCTTCATATATATGATACGAGGAACACTTTTTTTGTTTACGTTTTTTGACCCAAAAGTTAAATACTGCCCTGGTTCTGATTATTTAAGCGTCAAAGCGTGTTTCATTGTGCCTAGGAGGTGTTTTCTCACACCATGTTAATGTTGGAACAATTACAGTAATGCAAACAAGACCAGGGTATACATTAACCCACGAGAGTCAAGGTTGGATCTAATTAGAAGCTGTAGGCTATAGCTACACTTCAGGTCAGATTCTCCTGGAGGTGCCAGGTTATCCTGTGTCAGTGACATCACTAGTGACCCCATGCAAAGTGACCTATGTGTGTTTGTTTGTACTTCCCGTGGGCTGCGGGGCTCATCTTTCTATACAACTATTGTGTAAGTCACACAGAGCCTCTTGAGGGTATAAAGGTAGACTTGGATTCTCACCCCCTGCAGGTACACACACACACACACACGCACACACACACACACACACACACACACACACACACACACACACACACACACACACACACACACACACACACACACACACACACACACACACACACACACACACACACACACACACACACACACACACACACACACACACACACACACACACACACACACACACACACACACACAAACCGTACTGTCTGCAACCTGAGTCTGGGAATCAGATTCCACACAAACACACACTCACACACATACTCTCTCTCTCTCTCTACCAGACCCACAGGGGCCTCTATCTCACAATAGGCCTGAGAAGCATTGACAGGGATCCATGTAATGTATATGACACCAGCACCACATGGGAGCAGACTAGAAGGAATCCTACGTCATACTGGTTTACAAATGAAAAAGAGAGGAAACACTTTTTCAACATCAGCACACCTGACAACAGACCTCTTTCTCCTCTGCTCTCTTATCCTCCAACTCTCCACCTCTCTATGTCTCATACCCTTCCTGCTCATCCACTCTTCTCACAGCTCCTCTCAGTCACTCAATCATCTGTCCTCTCCCCTTACACCTCCACAATTTCTCCTCCTGAATAATAAAAAAGCAAAGAATGTTTGTTATATTTCTGAGCTTTTTTTGTGATTGTTCACGACTGAAGAATGAGCAAACCTGCCACCTAAGTCCCAAAGTTTAGAGGAATATATGCATGCTTTAGCCAGCGCTTCTGTAGTGTTTGATACATTGAGGCATTGGCTGGCCGTCCTGTCTTACTGAAAATCACTTGCTTGAATCAATAGCTGTAATCATGGTTTGCTCACAGTGCGGCAGGTGGCAGCACTCGCAACCATATGGCAAGTCAGCATTTACATCTAGTCATCAATTAGGCAATGGGAGTCTGGGAGAGGAGATGAGCCCAATGATGGAGCGGCTTTATGCGAGCTTTAGAAGATTTTTTCAATCCGTTGTTACCGCCTGTAAGTCTGTATACTTTGCTACAGCATCCCGACAAAACACAGCCTGCATCAAAGTCTTAAGCCCTTCACTGCAGGGGATCGGTGGTCTGGAGGAATGAGGCAAAAAAAGGAGAATGGTAGTAAGGGACACAGAGAGAAGAAGCAGAGTAGAACGATCCAAAATAGAAGAAGAGATCAGTAGAGGTGGGAAAAAAGGATCATGCAGTGTCTTCCTCAAAGCTTGTCCAGCTGAGTCACTCACTGCAGAGCGACCACAGAGCAGAGCCAACTCTGGTCTGCCCTGCATTTATTTCACAGTGCAGCCTCTGATAATTGATCAAACAGGCGCAGTCACAGTCACTACAGCAGCGGTGGGGCTGGCACTGACACCGCTGCCTAACAAGCCAAAATTGATGTTGCAGGCACATGCTAATGCGACACAATGCATCAGCATGTCGCAGAGCTGCTGGGTCACTAAGCTTGTACTGTACACAAACATACAAACATTGAAGGGTTTTATAATGGTTTAATTTATTTTAAGGGCATACAATGTCAATAATAAAGCATTAATAATGAGCCTATTGTGTAATTTTTCTGTTTTTTTCATGTTAATCTTCTGTGGTAACCACATCTTAAGGCTTACAGCTATTTAAAATAGATATAGTGGCTGTTTTTTTTAGAATCATTCTAAAATATCTTTGAAGTTAAGGCATAGTGGGTGTGATCATTGTATTTTAAAGCAAATGGATTGCAATGAAAGATTAAAATATTTCTATCACACATAATCTATTTATAACACTTTATATCCACATGCTCAAAGATACAGAGACACGAGGAATAAGAGACACAAATGTGACTTCCTCTCTTCACTTGATGATGTCATGGGTTCTAATGAAGTGACTGTAAGGTACCTAGGACAGCACTTATTTTGACACAAAAAACGCTGCATAACGAGGTTGAATTGATGCACTTGCTGTCCCTTAACATCCACAGTGCAGTGGGGTAGACGGTGTAATTCTCAGACTCGTTTTGTGCCACGATGCAGGCTCCATCACACAAAAAGCAATTTAAATGGCTGTGACTGCGCCAGTGCTCCTTTTTCTGTAGCCTCTGATCGTTAATGAGCCACAGAGATAAAGTAGTGCAGGATTAACGACCCAAACAACCAAACTCCTGCCAAGGGACTTGTGGTGTGTAAGCCCAGCACCCTTCATTAATACCCACATAACTTAAGCAGCACTACCTACTCTGCCTAAACACTACAAATCAAGCCCTCTTCACACTTGCTTTGTTCTACTTAAACACAGTGACCAGGCACAACCAGAAAATAAATGCAAGAGTGCTTTTAATCCAGATCAGAAAGGACCAAGAACATGTCCTGTATCTCCAAATGTCCTTCACATTTTCGAAAAAGTGACATTTGAAAGAAGGGACAAAAGTGTATGTATTAAAAGAAGATGACTTAACACAATTTATCCAACTACTGTAGCAGTGTCACTGCCGTTTACTCTCGCCCATGCCCATGAAGTCAGGGAGTAAAAGGAATAAGGTCGGCAGGCTGTAAATGGGCTTGATCTGCCGCGGGGGCGTTTAACTTGATTCTCTAAATGTTTCTCTCTGAAAGGCTCGTCTTACAAGGCCAAAAAGGAAAGGTCCACAAGCACTCCATCGGATTCAGAGCATCAAATGTAATAACAGCCATTATATAAGGAAAGTGGACTGTTGGGGGGAAATGGAGTAAATCAGGGCTCTCTTACAAAATCACCTAGGCCAAAATAAAGCAAACTAAATGTTAGCAAGGACTAACACTGACAACAAAAAAATAAATAATTGTCAGTTAGGGATGTCACGATTAATGCAATTAAGTAGTTGATTAGAATATCAGGTAAAGAATAAACCAAACAAATCAACGCAGTGAACAATATGCTATCAACAATTCAACTTGCAAAATGTTAAACAAATTAGACCTTTCCTAACTGTCAATGCTGCCAAGTCATACCTCCACTGCATGATTCTATGATTGAATACTGTTTTACAAACTGGTCGTTTGCTTGTGCCACAAACCTGAAACCCATAGAACAGCTGTACAAGAGAGCTATCAAGGTGTTTGACAGAAAGCCAAATTCATACCACCACTGTACCATCTTTGAAAAACACAATTTCTTGAATTTTGACAATTTTAAGTCTTTTAAAAGTATGTGTTTTTTTATAAATGTTTACATTCCCCTTAGGGGAATTAATCCACAAAAAAAACACTGGACGCTTCACTAAGTCAGAAACCAGAGGAGACTGAAGTCCACTGCAGACGGACCACTTTTGGACAAAATATCCTCTCCGTTAAAGGCAGCTCATTGTGGAATAGCCTCCCAACTGAGATACGGGATTGTCCCACTCTCAATAGTTTTAAAAGTCAACTCAAATAATGGTTGAGAAACAAATCGTGCAATCACCGCTAAATGCACTTTAATACAGGGGTATCTCCTCTCGCACTTTATGTAGCTCTTTTATCTTCTCTTGCACTTTATATGTCTTTTCATGTAGTGCAGGCTTACAACAGCTTCTGAGGACTTGTTCCCAGTATGGCATTGATTTTAATATTAAGTATAACGCCAAGAAGAATAGCATCATGATTGTGCGAAGTAAAGAGGATAAAAAGGCTGTATTTCCTCATTTTATTCTCAGTAGCAACATTCTTCTTGTGTGCAGTGAGATTAAGTACCTTGGTCATTATATTTCTGATGATCTCACAGATGACAAAGACATCCATAGACAGCGCTGCAAACTGTATGCCCAGGCAAACATATTAATGCGGAAGTTTCACAAGTGCTCTGTAGATGTCAAGGTATCACTTTTTAAAGCTTTCTGTACACCATTGCACACGGCTCACCTGTGGAGTAACTACAAGGCTAGAAGCATGCAAAAACTAAAAGTTGCATACAATGATGCTTTACGGTTGCTGCTGAGGGTACCACGATGGCACAGTGCCAGCCAGCTGTTTGTTAACTTGGGGGTACCTACCTGTCAAGCCCTTTTAAGAAAGTTAATGTACAAATGCATGTGTCGCCTAGACTCGGACAATTATGTTATCTCGATTTTAATTAACCCTGTGAAGAGTTCTACCCGGTTCTCTTCCATGATTTGGAGACATTGGCGCAATAGCCTCTACAGACAGTGAGCATGTGTGGCTCGCTGTGATTGGACTGATTTTATGTTTTTATCTGTTTGTTTTTATCTGTTTTGTGTTTAGCTTTTTATCTTATTTATTGATGTGTGTTTTGTCTTTTTGTGTGATATGGACCTTGAGTCTGGAATATGCTGGTGTACAGTATGCTGCTCTTGTTCTTTTTGCATATCATGTATTTGTTTTTGCTATGTTTGTAAAATGTAATTTTCTTAAATGTTTTATGTGAGGGGCTGCGGATGGAAATTAGCTTAAAGCTAAATCTGGCACTGTTACGCTTACATTTTTTTTCATTATTGTGCATTGTCCCTGCCAAATAAACGATTAAATAAATAAAATAAACTTAGATTGCTTTACAGTCTGCTTACTGGTTTTGTTAGAAAGGTCATGGTTCTCCCTTTGATATATATTGTATATCCTGTCACAGTAAGTTTGTTTGTCAAGAACCCATAGGGTACCTACATTACTTTAACAAGTATGTTAATGTCGTCAGAATTGTGTAATACATTTTGTACCAAAAAAGGATTTCTCTTGAGATCCATAAGATGAGAGTGTAGATGGAAAACTTAAAAAGTGACACTGGTACCCATTGTACTCTACTTTTGCATATAAGAACAATTTGACTTTGCACAACGTGAGTCTCATTTTCAGAGTTTCGACCTTAATTTCTGTAAGTTATAATGGTCTGAGTGCAATAAGCAAAGCAGAAGTAAGCAAGTCTTTACAACGCACTTCTCCATACCAACTTAAATTGCTTTCAGACAGCCAGTGTTTGCCGTCAAACCTCTTATTTCGTTCCACTTTCGACTTTCATTTTAGCAATGTTGCTGACTTGGTCTAAGGCTTGCAATTACTAAATATCATACAACCCAATGGAAATGGTAGCCAAAACAAAGAAAAATGAAACCCAAGAAGAAGAATGCTGTAGTTACCCATAAAAGGTGTCTACGTTATTTTAAATAACATCTTGTTTGATCAATATTTAGAGATTTACAGGCAGATAGGATTCATTTTAAAGGCTGATTTATAAGCAGCATATCGTTCAAGACATTTCTTCATGTGACATGACGGTCGTATCAATAATACATTGCATGAGTCACCATCACTGCATGTGTTGGCAGGCATCCTAGCGCACTTCAAAATCAGAAAAGACAGAAACTTGGCCTTAATATTTTCCAAGCTGGTGGTGCAGCATAAGGAATATGGTCACCAACAAAGGCTGTCTAACTTTCTGCCATCTTAACTGTTTACCAGGACCAATTACAAATGTGTCACTTTTTAATGCACGATTATTGCTGCACCAACCAACCTAGACGGAAAAACACAAGCCAGAGGCAAGTGGATACACCACTGTCTGCTGCTGCCCCAAATGCTGCATCCAGCCTGGTTGAGTGGTTTGTAATGACAGATGAAGTCGGAGCGAGACAGACACGGAAGAGGAACATAACCCCTCTGGGACATATTTAGGTGATAAAAATGACAACAGTAAACAGGTCTGTAATTAAAAGCGCATCTCCTTTTGTCTTCCTTGTGGCAGGAAGTGGGTTGCTCTCTCTACAAGTCAGAATAATTTAACCTAAGAGCTACAAACCCACTAATATTTCAGCTATTCATAGCAGATGAGAGGAAATCTTTGATTATTTTAAAGTCAGCTGCTGTGATACATTTAAATTATATTCTTCTGAGGTTCTAAGCTGCCAATTGGTGATAGTACTCAGGTTGTGGCAGTGGCGTAACAAGGTTGTGATTGGCCCCGGTGCAAATATTGTTTTGGGCTCCCCCCCATATATAAGCGCACGCTGATGCGCTCACACACGCACGGACACACACAACCACTCATAAGTGCAACATGTAGGCTAACATGCAGCCTGCCCTGGCCTCAGACCACCACAGCCTGACAACGGCACAGCGAAATAATCACACAATCACTTTACAGAATTAATTGAGATTTTGAGGACGATGTATGACAAAAAAAACGGTCTAATTTTTTCAGTTTAGCCGTTACATCTCCTTGTTCTCTCTTGTCCTTTCTCTTTTGAGCGCCGCTCTTGTGCTTTGGTTTGCTGTACATTATAAATGCAAGCTATTCAATGTTGTATAATGCTGCAGAACTTGCTGCTGCTAGCTACAGTACCTATAACGTTTGAGGTTGATTAAACGGTTCGCTCGTCACGCAAGGTATCACATGACATGAAAGGGAGCAAGGTCATTGGACAGACAAATAAAAAAACTTTGCATGGGCCCCTGGCCGGCACTGGGCCCCGATAGTTACGCCACTGGGTTGTGGGCTGTATGGTGTCACAAGGCTGAATTTCATGAGAAAATGAGTTTGATTCGAAGCCTTTTCACATTGGCAAAACAGGTCTAATCTAATTGCTGCTGTGGGTTGGCATCATGACCATCATCACCCTCAGTACCATAATCCTCTTCAATGATCTAAAATAATTACTGTCATTGTCATTATTTGCCATCATTAGACCCATTAAGGCTGTTCAGAGTCACTGGCATTTGTCATCTGTGTCCTCTCCAGTTCCATCGCCCCCAACAGTCGCTGCATGTTGATGAGCAAGAGCTGTAAGGAGAGTCAGTGAGAGGAACGTGTTAGTGGGAAGCAGAGTGTCTCCCTGTGTCCGTGTGATTTGTTTATGTGGTACTGTGCTCCAGAGGGGTCTTGTTTTTGACTCCTCACAAGGAGCATTGCAAGGACGTTGGCAGATGGCGAGCGTTGGCAGGGTCCCAGGTGCCGAACACCGGCTGCCAGCAGGCGGAGCGTCCCACAGCCACACAGCTTTTTAGGCCGCACTCACTTGACACAAGGTGCTGACAGACGGGTCAACCTTAAACACGCTGCAGGGCAATTTTAAATACATGAAGACACACAATGATTACAACACATGTAGGCAAAGATTGTGAGTTAGCCAAGACTTGCTGTGTTATGATTCATTGTGGACAGGACTTTTCTAGGCCAGTGGTTGTTAAAGTGGATCCTGGGATCCCTGAGGGACTGAATGGAGGAAGATATTAACTTGGATGCTACTCTGTCATGCTCACTGTAACCAACATGAACAAACTCATCAGGATTAAACATAGCACCTCGATAATCATTGGTATCCCTATACCCAGTCCTGATTGAGACTCACACATACAGTAAAGCACAAAGCACATTACTCAGGTCACTCCTGAACTAAAGCTCCACTCTATTACCATCTGGCCGCAGTGGCAGATCTTCTATCTGTTAAAAAGTCTCATGTTCTTGTGAATGTATTGTGTTCCTGTGGCTATGTTTTAGCAATTGATGTTCCTTATCTTTTCTTGTGCGTATACCGGCTGCAGAAACAAATGTATTCCTTACTATCTATCTATCTATCTATCTATCTATCCATCTATAAATCTAATTTAACTGTTTTCAAAGTTATTTCATCAGCACTAACTCACAAGCACAACAACCAGGAGTTTAACATATTGTACTAATAGAGTTTTTTACTATGCAGCATGATAATGTTGGCCCTTGTATCGAGTGGAACATTATGTAAGTAAAACAGCAGATATATTAGGAAATAACTCAAACTATCAATATTCTAGCAGTTGAAGAATTGCTAAACTGCTAAAAAAGTAACACAATAATTATTAGAAAATATAAGTAAGATGTCTACATACTGTTTTGCAGAGGTGGGGACTCGAGTCACATGACTTGACTCGAGTCGCACATTTGTTGACTTGAGACTTGCTTGACTAACATTGATAAAAGACTGCGCAAACCTAGCAACCCACTAGACGGCAGGAGTGTCAGTTAACATGGCAGCAGCTAGCGTTACTCCAAAAATTGTGAAATTTGGATTCAAGGATTATTTTGTCGATGACGCTAATAAGAAAAGAACAGCGGTATGCAGGGTCTGCAGCATAAAGATCGGTGACATAACCACCACAACATCCAACTTCATTGTCATTACAAAAAAACCCACAGAGAAAGGTAGGCTACGTGCATGTGTTGTGTTAGCTAGAAAGCTAACGTTAAGTTTAAGCTACGTTAGACTTGGTTTCAAATCGATTAAGCATTGCAAAGAGAAGACACAACGGTAAATTAATGCTAGAACCGCCAAGGGATTCATTTTGACTAACCCCGACACTGACGGGCTGTCAGGAGAGGGAGAGAGAGGAAAAGAGATAGGCCTACCTCATTTATTTCCCCTGTGTTATTATCAGAAGTTACTGTACACTTTTGAATAATGTAGTTCATCTACTTTTAGTAGTTTGTTTAAATGTTTTCATTATGTAGAAGTGCATCATTCCTTGATTTATTGTAAAATGAATCTGAACTTTTTTATCTGTTATGATGATAAACTGAAGCAATTTCAAAATTAATCCAATTAAGTGAGTTTTAAATCGTCCTACTTAGTTTATACGGAAATTATGAAGACGAACAAATTAAATGATTTGAAAATGATATCTATGTAGGTGCTGACGCCGTTGGCGGTTCTAGTGTTAACAGACATTTTTAATTAAATATGTGTAATGGCAAATGCCATATATGATTTTCTTACCTGGAATTCTGCCTTTTTGAACAGACTTTTTGATTGAGTCCTACAGGGTTCTTACGGTCATTAAAAACCTGGAAAAGTCATGGAAATTCAAAATGCTAATTCCAGGCCCTGGAAAAGTTATGGAAAACAATATTTTTCCCAAAGTTTTGGAAAAGTCATGGAAATGTAACTAAAGTTGCATCAAATATAATTTATATTTTATCTAATCGCCGAAATAGTAATACTATAATGATAATAAATACTGTATCGTATAGTAATGAAACGTAAAATGGCATTTAACTGTTGAGGTATTTTGCTGGTGAGAGATTTTAGTTGCTTTTAGCGTGTAGAAGCTAGTAAGCCTATTTGATTTGTTTTAGATAGGCACAACATTTATGCAGACCTTATTTTCCTGTTCCATGTTAAAATAAACCATTTTCAGTGGTACCGCTGAGAAAAAGTAATTTGTTTTGGTCATGGAAAATTAGGTAAAGGTCATGGAGAGGTCATGGAAAAGTCCTTGAAAATCATTGGTGAAAAAGTGCATGAACCCTGGTCCTAGCTATATTGTCTGCAGTTCTAGGGTTAATATGAATCTAATATGATTGTCATCGGTCTAAATTAGATTTCAAATGATTAACTGTGTATGTAATGAAGATCATAGTGTGGGTTGAATCCATTTTCATCACCACTGTCTTAACTGATTTAAATGCGGAAACTGGGCTTATTCATCAGAATTTCGTATGACTTGACTTGACTTGCTTGACCTGAGCAATGACTTGCTTGACCTGAGCAATGACTTGACTTGCTTGACCTGAGCAATGACTTGCTTGACTCTCACCACAGTGACTTGAGACTTGCTTGATACTTGTAGGTCAAGACTTGAGACTTGCTCATGACTTGCACATGTAGGACTTACTCCCACCTCTGCTGTTTTGTGCTAAATGTTTTTCATCATTAACCTTTTGGAAAAACAAAACACTTATTAAACATGATAAATACAATGAATAATGATCTAAAACTCTTAAAGATTAGACCTAAAATTACCCCTTCTGGTGTTCATTCGATAATTTTGCTGCTGTGGAAACAGTAGGGTTCTTTTTGTTTTTATTTCCTGTGATGATCAAAGAGTCAGAAGATTGCTATTGAAGGACGGAAGGAAACCATGTTTGTGGTGCATGCGTGTGTGTGCAGCTTTGTCAAGAAACAATTACTTAGCAGGACATATTCGGATTCCTATTGATTTTCAATATTTCATTTCATTTCAAACCTTTATTTATACAGATAAATCCCATTGAGATCATTGATCTCTTTTTCAAGGGAGACCTGCTCAAATAAGCCAACATAATTTGCATCAGTAAGTTTATAAAAACATTTTCTTCTTGCATGACAGTCAGCCTAACCAGCATATATAGCTGATCATGTTATTAATGCTTTTGTAGTTCTTAACGTTCTCATTCCATTCATTGTACTTAAAGAAAGCTTAAAATATTAAGATCAAAATTGTATCATCTGTTACATAAGTTGGCTTTTGTCACCTTAGTTTTGGTCTGACTTTGTATAATATATTTAAGTTTATGTGTTCTTGAAACTGGCTTCACTGTAGTAATTTAATTGAAATCTTATCTCTATTACATAAAAAACAAAACAACACCCCCCCCCCACACACACACACACACACCTACTTTGGTTACCATGGGGACTGAGCAGTAGCCGCCTGTTTCGACAAAAACAGATACAAACAAAAAAAACGAAAGTCCGACCGTCTGCATGTTACCGCTGTACACGCTAAGAGCTGACACAATGATGCTATTTGGTGATTATCTCCTCGGGGGCCTGAAGGTTCACGAGTAGGCCCGTGAACACTGTGGAAACCATCCGTCCCCTTGACTTCACCCCATTACTGCCTCCTTGGTGATCACACGTCACCACCTGGCCACTTTCACATCAACCGTCACACTAAGAGACAGTGGGGGGTGATGGAGAGAGGGGAGAGGGGAAGAGTGTGTGTGAACGGGTGTGTTTGCAGGGGTGGATCCCTCATAAAATATTGTATCACAATTTCTAACATGTATGACGATTTTATGATTTATTTATGACCTTTGACTCAATATGACGTTTTGAAGCTTCACCCCCCTGACCCCCAGGGGACACACGTTGACAAAGTGGTTACTGTTTGAACAGTGTGGGCCCTGTGTTCGTCACTACTGAGCCTCCATACAAGACCACTCACAACCAGCCGTGTCTGATTTTATGCCTCATTACCCATTATTTCTCACACACAGACCCACACACACACACACAGACCCACACACACAGACCCACACACACACACACAGACCCACACACACAGACCCACACACACACTTCATCATGGGTAAAAATATGCTGGCAAATACATACAGGATAGGAGGAATGCTTGGTCAGGGAACACAGGTCCACTGATACCGATCTGATAACCATACGTTGTACATTAGATTGGTTCAAGTTCAATCCTTTTAATTCACTGAACTGATAGAGCTCTTTGTTTCATAATGTAACGTGAGTTATATTGCTATTTAAAAGGCTGAGGGACACAATTATCGTAATATATATGACAAAATATTGCACTAAAAAGCCCTTTGAGATCGGTAATATCGTTTTTGAGTGGTGGCAGACAAAAATAACAAACAATTAGGCAGGGAAAAAACATGAACAGACTACAGAAATGCATGCAGCCATTAATATTCATAAAGTACCCAAGGACAGATGTACATTATTTATTTTTTGTAAAATAAAATAGAGCCATTTTCAAAAATAGCAAATAATGTCAACGATCGAATGTTAGAATATAAATTATTTAGTCGCACTTTTTCCAACTGTTTTTCTAAAAGGAAAGGCTGAGTTTGAAGAATACGGTACAAAAAAATTGTTTCAGGTAATGGGGGATAAGTGGAGTGGACACAGTAAAAGAAGAAGGTTAGTTAGGTCTATCAACTGAACTGTACAATATACAATGATGAGTAAGAAAAGGGCATCTAATATCATTAGGCTTGATTGCAAAATCTATAAGGACATTTTCTATTATTGATAGATTTCACAATAGAAAAAAACTATTTCTGTTTAACATGGGCAGTATTGGAGCAGTTACAAATTCAGTTACAAATTCAGTGTAACAGACTGGTGCTTCAAAAGCAAAGACGGGTGTAAAAAAGGTGCACTGTTTTGCTGCATTATGATTTAAATTGTGCTAACAAAGTAAACATTCAGGAACATATCACTTTATAATGTGAGCAGAATGGAACATCAGGAGGCTGCTTTGTCAAACGTGAATAAATTATACAAAATTTGACACCAGTAATTAGGGATCATTATGGACACACATTATGACAAGCATTTGCATACGTGAAGAATACATTGTCACATGTTAAACACACACAATCCATTCATTCTGATTAATTGTACCACAACCTAGCAGGTGTGCGCACATTCTGTACCACCACACACACACACACAACACACACACACACACACACACACACACACACACACACACACACACACACACACACACACACACCACACACACACACACACACACACACACACACACACACACACACACACACACACACACACACACACACACACACACACACACACACACACACACACACCTCTCTCATTGTACTGTACCCCCCATGACTTCACATCAACCATCTCCTGGCAACATCTTGCACCACGGCTGACAGACGATGCAAATGTACTTAGCATTACACACACATGCATGCAGAGAGAAAAGACGTTTCCTGAACTTTTTCTACACATTATAATTAGAACTGACCAAAACAACCCGCAAAGAACTGGGCCAGGCAATTAAAGAAGAATAGCCATACTAAAATGCGTGTGTGTGTGTGTGTGTACAGTATGTGTGTGTGTGTGCGCTGTGATTACACTTACTGTGATTACACTTGCTGTGATTACACTTGTGTAATCACATACGTTGTACAACCAATGCAGATGTATGCGGTTAATAACATAATAGTAGGATACTGTCCCGTAACACGCCTCTATAATCTCTTCTGTAGCCAGGTTTAAAAATAATTGTGAACTGTGTTATTTTTCATTAATTATGTTAACAGGACGCTGGCCTTCTAGTAAAAGCTGGCTGATGCGCTCTTTACAATGGAACAGACAGGTTCCACAGTTGTTTACATACACTGTAAGGATATGCAAACACTCTAAATAATCAATCATTTATAAAAGAAGGTCCTTCTCAAGAAGCGTTTTAATATGTAAAGATACTATAATTAACATTTTATTTTAAATGGGTTTTCTGTTAAGTTATAAAAACATATACTCTGGAAAGCACATCTACTCTTTCTCCCTTTATGATCAATTCTAGACCCAGACCCAACAAAATCAAATACACGCAATTAGTCTAGTGTCTGGTAAAGCCATTGAAGTGTTATTACATTTGTATTACATTATCTTTATTTTATTATTAATGTTTTTAACACTTCCAAACGACCCAGAATGAACCGGGCCAGACAGACGAGGAGAGCCTGGGAAACAGGTTGGCTGTAATAAATTAAAAGCCACACTTTATTGTGTGCGTGGGTTTTAGTGTGTGTTTGTGTTTTAGTGTGTGTTTGTGTGCTGCTCACAGCTCACACCCGATGCAAATGTATGCAGTTAATAACATAATAGCAGGCGACTGTCACATAACGCGGCAGTCTAATCCCTGCTCTAGCCAGGTTTCTAGTATAATTTATAGGGCCGGGACTTTAACGCGTTAATTAAGATTAATTAATTACACAAAAATTAACGCGTTAAAAAAATTAACGCATTTTAATCGCACTTATTTTTGCACCGCGGAACGTTTCTCACTGGATGAGTTTCAGGCGTACCGATTATACTGGAGCACCAACTAACGTTCATGACTTCAGACAACAACAAACCACAGTGAACAACAGTGGGAAATGTTGTTTTAAAAAACGGACGGATGGAAGCGTCGATAAGAGCACGGTTGTGTGCAAATTATGCAAAAAGGAATTCGCATATCACCGCAGCACATCAAGCCTCAAGTATCACCTCAATGCAAAACATATAGCAGCTAGCGTGGACGTTAGCCTCTTTTATCGCGTTCACACCAAAAAGAGCCGGTACTAAAATTAGTTCATGAGAACCTTTTTACCCCCACGAAAGTCCCTGCTAGAGAGCAGAGAGCTGCTAGAGAGCAGGGACTTTCGTGCGGCTCTCTTGTGAGAAAATAGCTATATTTCTGATTGGCTGGGCGGATTGCAAACCACGCCCCGTAAAACTCCCAAAAAGTTTTGTGAACACGCCATTTTATTATCCTCGCATTAGCATTATTAGCATTAGCATTAGCCCAGCGCAGAAACGCAGAGAGACTAACTTATGGCAACACAAAATAAAACATGGGAGCGGTGGAGATGAGGAGGTGTCGGCGTTCTGGCGATTTACTCGGAAGGCTGCTGGGAGTCCCAGCAGCTTCTACTGAAGCCAGTCCCCAACTCCGGGGACTTCCGGCTGGGGACTTTGGGCGGCAGTATACGCCGTGAAGTGGTTTGCGGCCTGCCAGTAAACCCAAAGCAGAAGAAGAAGAAGTGACGTCAGCGGCTTAATTTGCCTAATCCTCCCCCAGGTTCAAAGAGTTCTCATGAACCTTTGTGGGAAAAGTACTGCGGTGTGAATGCGCCTAATGGTATACTAAAATCCATGTGAAAAAAAATTGCTTCTCACTGTTCTTAGGTCAAATATTTATGTGATTAAAAATGCGATTAATTTCGATTAATTAATTACAAAGCCTCTAATTAATTAGATTAATTTTTTTAATCGAGTCCCGGCCCTAATAATTTAGTTTCATTATGAAAACAGGACGATGGCCTTTTATGTTCTTATCTTAATGTGTAAAGCATTTTTACAAGTTTTATTTTCATCCTCTCTTCTTTCTTTTGTCTGAGTATTAGAGATTGATTGGTTCTTTCATATTTTGACTTTATTAATATTGTCAGGGCAACGTTTGAGTCCCAGATTTTGAGGGAGGTGCACAGAAATCTCCCTGAAAACCCTTGCACAGATACAAGTCAGTATAGCTCAGATATGTTATGCAACATAGGGAGAAATACGTTTTTAATAGAGCTGCTCTTTAACTGAATTGAAAGCAATATTTTCATATTACAGTTTCGATAAAAACATGCATGATGACATCCTTAATCAAGTGTGTCCCAATGAGCTGTGATGAACTTCAGTGCGCTAAGGCAATTAACGGATAACTGTCCCACAAGTAGGCTCTTCACTACTCGCAATTACAGCAAGAGTCTGTATTGGGAAGGACCCCCAGTCATTGTATCATCACGTTCAAGAGGTGAAGTGAGTTCCCTTTGTAAACTATCTTTCTGCCATGAATGCTCATAAAAGGATCCAGATATATAAAGCAAGAGGAAAACATTGAAAAACTGAAAACAATATTTGTTATATTTTCATCTGGAAAGCATTAAAGAAAATGTTGTGCAGTGAATTCAATAGACCCCTGCTATTGCGCTGCAAATCATACACCGGTTGATACAAAGGTGTATGGTTCAGGGGTTGAACAGTTAAGACTGATATTGAAGCTCTAAATCAGGGATGGGCGACTTTGATGGTGGTGGGGGCCACACAATTGATGTATTGGCCACCAGGGGGCCGCAGATTCACTTGGAACACACACACACACAAATTCCATGTATTGTATGTAATTATTAACAAATATACTAAGTATCTTCATTGACATTTTACAATCTTTCAGGCAACATCCTCTAATAAGCTCACTAAACAAATATCAGTTCACAGAAATGTTATTTAATTTTTACAAGTGGCATGTTTGTATTGAACAGGTTATTTAACAGTGGAATACAACTATTTGAAACTATTGGAAAGCACGGAAAATGTGTGTGCATTGAGATTAACCATTAAGATGACATAAACATGAAGTCATGAACACTAACCCAGACATTAGTTGGTTGTCTAACTTGAACCTAGCTAAGACACTTGTAGCCTGTCTCTGCATCAACACAGACAGCTGTCAACCAGCACTCTGCTGTTCCTCAGCGCCGCCCCCACTCCCTCCCGCTGAAATTATGAACGAAAAGCGTATAGTAATCATAGATAACACGGCAGGGTCCGTGATAGTTTGTTTTCATCTGATTTCAAATAAACAAAGTCTTAGTTTTTAGAATATTAAACTTGTTTCGCCAAATTCAGATGATAAATATAACTTTTAAGCTTGTAACGGCATAATTGGCAAATGGCCCCCGGGCCGCCATTTGCCCATCCCTGGTCTAAATGTACCAGTAGAAACACTTTAAAACTTACATTTTTGAAATATTAAGATTGTGACCTTCTCCATTTGGTCTGTTATACCTGAGATACATAGAGTTTACATACGCTTGTTTTCCTGAATCCACCACAGAATATTAAATTGGATCTTGGTGTCTGTGACCATGTTGAAAATGCAAGAAGAAGAACAAATCCTATCAACATCATTGTCATACCTTCAGGGGAGGGATTATACACCTAATTTCCCACGTCAGGTTGGCTCTTTCCTGTTAAGATCGAGATTAATAAGGCTCTACTACACACACACACACATACACAAACCATGCTGTTTGAAAATAAAAACGAGCACAGGGTCTCCTCAAGCAAGTCTGGGAGGACAACAAAAATGTTTTCACTCTGTGCTTGCTAGACTTTCCCGTTATCACCACTCTTGCCTTGCTTCCAGCTGGCTGCCAGGGCACCCTGCACAGTCATTAACACCTTTTGTAGAGCAGCAGACTCTCAATGACTCTGCAGTGTCCTGCACACAACCTTGCAGGTCTTCTCCGTTTCTCTTACAGGAATTTACAAACAGGTTACTCGTGTTTGACCTGACATCCATCTGATCTGTTTATTCATTTGTTACTGCTAGACTACCCACAGGTGGATGTGGTAGCATACGGTTCTTGCAGAAAATGATTTATGGTATCTAGTAGGGCTGCTCGATTAAGGCAAAAATCATAATCACGAATATGTTGGTCAATAGTTGATGTGATATCAATTATTGACCAAAATAATCGTGATAATGAAATGTGTTTTAATGCTTATTCAAAATAGCAAAGAAACATGCATTCTTGTACTCAACAATGTTGTACTTGGATTACTCAAAAAGTACACAGTGAAAGTACTTCATAGTACTTGTGGGAGTTGTTTCACTAGTACTGAGTCCAACAGTGTCAATCTCAAGAAGAACAAATGGCAGAAAAAATAATAACAAACTCGAGAGACGGCTGAGTTGACCGCAGTGCAGAATCGCTGCATAGTTTAAATCTCCTAACAATGTTGTCCATTTTAGACATAGGCTTATTATATTCATAGCCCGTAATAACATTCATTTTCTGGGCTCAAAATGTGCCTTGGCTGTTTTCGTAAATTCACCTTGTTCATAATATTATCACCGTTACAAGCACACGAGTGCTTTTGTTTTGAAATCACTTCCGTGAGTTTCGCCCCGCCCCTCGCTCCAATCAAAAAGCAAAAAGGCCTCTCAGACGCTCTTCCGTTTACTTGTTTAATAAAGAAAAACAAATGGACGGTAGACGGATTATTTTTAACTGTTGATTACCCTGAACGTATAATTCAACTGAAAAACCAATACAAAAATAAATTAAATAAATGATGCATTTATATTTACATTTAAAGTAGACCTATTGTGCTATATTGGAAACATATATTGTAGGGCCATACCTATACAAAACATGTCTGTGAAGTTTTTTGCTTAAAATACCAAACAGATCTCCCATTGTAGCCATGCCTCATACTGCTCATACCCCTCTTTTGCAGCCCTGTTAGAGAAACGCGGATTTTGGGTCCTTAGCTTGAAAAAGAAAAAAAGAGGAGGCGGAGCTAATGCCTGATCAGAATTCTACCGGAGATAAAGTTAAATTCTGCTGTGATAAAACGCCATCCTGTTCTAAACCACATCAAAGATTATTTCTGAAACAGTATGGAGCTCAAATGCTTTTTTCTCTTGCGGGTTTATCATAAGGTAATTTCCTTTTTTTATTTCCTCCTTTTTAAACACATGTGCTCTTCAGTACAGGTTAGGTCTGAGTGTTAGCGAGGCTTGCTAATGTAAACAAAGACGAGATTACGTCCAAAACACGTCAGGCATGGTTTCTGATAGCAACTTTCTGTGGGTCCGCTGCCGATTTGACGTCATACCGGCAGCAAATCTGTATCTGCTCGTTGTACACCCGTTTTTAAAAGATTTGGGTACGGAGGAAAAGAGAGAGGGTTTTATTTTCTGACACTGCGTGAGTTCCCCGACGCACCGGGGACACATATTTATGTATAAAGGACATCACAAAGTGCATTTTGAATGAAAGGTCCCCTGTTCTTATCGAATCAACCCCTCCCAACTTTAGTTTTATGAGTCAGGAAAGAATGCATAAGAAAGGGGGTGGAGTTGCTATTCTGTTCAATGATTCCATTCAATGCAGGAAGACATCGTATGGAAACTTTGATTCTTTTGAATATGTGGCCCTTCAGCTGAAATGCTCCTCTCGAGCTCTGTTCCTAAATATCTATAGACCACCCAAATACTGTGCAAGCTTTTTTGATGACTTTACTGAACTGCTGTCTATAGTGTGTATTGACTTTGACCGTCTAGTCATTGTTGGTGATTTTAACATCCATGTTGACAACCCCCAGGACAGAGGGGCTAAAGAACTGTTTTGTGTTCTTGATAGCTATGGACTGACTCAGCATGTGACGGAGCCCACGCACAATAAGGGGCACACTCTGGACTTAATTATCTCAAAGGGTCTGAATATCTCTAAGGTTGTGGTGACTGATGTTGCACTCTCTGACCATTCCTGTGTTTTCTTTGAGAGCTCTATTTCTGCTCACAAAAATGTTCAAAAAGAGATAACCACAAAGCGATATTTAACTGAAAATACTAGGGAAATGTTTACTCAGAATTTTTCTTCCACACTTGCCCCTGCTAACATCTCAATAAATGAGCTAGTAGATCATTTTAATTCAAAAATTAAAAATGTTATAGATGCCATTGCTCCAACTAAGGTAAAGGAAGTGTCTGGCAAGAAAATATCTCCATGGAGAAAGGCCATGAGCGTGAAAACAGAAAAAAGAGAATGTCGAAAAGCTGAACGCAGGTGGCGAAAAACAAAACTCCAGGTTCACTTTGAAATCTATAAAGAGAGACTTGGCCTTTATAATTTGGAATTGAAAAACGCACGACAATCGTTCTTCTCTGACATCATTACCAAAAACAAAAACAACGCACGTGCCTTGTTTGCTACCGTCGACAGACTAACTAACCCCCCAGTGTCAGTAGCCTCTGAATTTCTATCCACCAGGGCGTGCAATGATTTTGCCTTTTTCACTGACAAAATTCAGAAAATCAGACAAGCAGTCAGTGCCTCTGCATCAGGAACAGCAAATGTGTTGTCTCTGTGTCCACTTAACATCAATTCAGACATCATGACACAATTCCATCAGATTAATGATAAAAACCTAGAGGACATTATTCAACTTCTGAAATCCTCCTCCTGTTGCCTTGATATTATTCCAACAGGATTTTTCAAAGATGTTTTGCCTTGCATGGCCTCAGATCTACTTCATATAGTAAACAAATCTCTTCACTCAGGTATTTTTCCACAGGCCCTGAAAACTGCAGTCATTAAACCGCTCTTAAAAAAGAATAATCTAGATGCTTCAGTAATGAACAATTACAGGCCCATATCAAACCTCCCATTTCTAGGTAAAATCATTGAAAAAGTTGTTTTTCAACAGTTGAGTAATTTCTTGCATTTAAATAACTGTTTCGATGTGTTCCAGTCAGGCTTTCGTCCAAACCACAGCACTGAGACTGCTCTTTAAACACAGACAGTGGCAGAACTTCAGTGTTAGTATTATTAGATCTCAGTGCTGCGTTTGACACTGTTGACCACAGCATATTACTAGACCGACTGGAAAACTGGGTGGGACTTTCGGAAACAGTTCTAAATTGCTTTGAATCCTACTTAAAGGACAGAAACAACTTTGTTTCTATAGGTAAATACACATCTGAGTTGACAAATATGACATGTGGGGTACCTCAAGGCTCCATCTTGGGGCCTCTTCTCTTTAACATCTACATGCTACCACTGGCTCAGATAATGAAAAACAACAAAATAAGTTACCATAGCTATGCAGATGACACACAAATTTACGTAACAATTACACCAGGAGACTATGCTCCAATTCAAACACTGAGTAAGTGCATTGAACAAATCAATGACTGGATGTGTCAGAACTTTCTCCAATTAAACAAAGATAAAACTGAGGTAATGGTTTTTGGAGCCAAGTCAGAACGTATAAAAGTTAGCGCTGAGCTTCAGTCTGCAATGTTCAAAACAACAGATAAAGCCAGAAATCTAGGTGTAGTCATGGACTCTGACCTGAGTTTCAACAGTCACATTAAAACAGTTACTAAATCAGCCTACTATCACCTAAAGAATATATCTAGGATTAAAAGACTAATGTCACAGCAGGATTTGGAAAAACTTGTCCATGCTTTTATCTTCCGTAGACTCGACTACTGTAATGGTGTCTTCACAGGTCTCACTAAAAAATCTATTAGGAAGCTGCAGCTGAGTCAGAACGCCGCTGCTCGAGTCCTCACTAACACTAAGAAAGTCTTTACACTGGCTTCCTGTGTGTCAAAGAATAGATTTCAAAATACTGCTGCTGGTTTATAAAGCACGGAATGGTTTAGGCCCAAAATACATTTCTGACCTCCTGCTAAATTATGAACCATCCAGATCTCTCAGGTCTTCAGGGACTGGTCAGCTTTCTGTCCCCAGAGTCAGAACTAAACATGGTAAAGCAGCGTTCAGTTATTATGCTCCAAATATCTGGAACAAACTCCCAGAAACCTGCAGGTCCGCTGCAACTCTGACTACTTTTAAATCCAGGCTGAAGACTTTTCTTTTTGTCGCTGCTTTTAATTGAACTATTCATATCTTAGACTGCACTGTAACTTTTATCCATGTACTTTTTCTTTTAATGTTTAGTTGAACAATTCATATCTTAGATTGCACTGTAACTTTTAATGTTTATTTTATTAGCTTTTCTTTTTAATGACTGATTTTAAATGCCATTTTCTTAATGTCTTTCATTTTTTGTAAAGCACTTTGAATAGCCTTGTGTTGAAAAGTGCTATATAAATAAACTTGCCTTGCCTTTAAATAAATAATATCAAAAATAATAAATACCAATAAACAAGATCAACACATATGTTGGAGCGCACTTCAACAAGCTACTAAACGTATATAAATATGATAAATAAAAATAAATTAGACTAAAATAAATCAAATATATTCACAACCTAGCAAAGCAAAATAATCATTTTTTTTTCGGTTATGTTGTTTTCGTAATTGTGGCAGGCAAAAATCGTAATTGCGATTAAAATATGATTAATTGCACAGCCCTAGTATCTAGGGCCAAAAATTGACTGCATGTTGACATGCAGATAACAGTGCCTCAAAATGCGAACATTTCAGTTTAGCAGAAGTTGACTGCAAAAAGACTTGTTAAAAGAGGGCAGCAGCACAATGTTTGTATGAAAAACTCACATGGACAATTGATGTAATTTACCTAAAACAGAGGGGAAAATAAGACTGGCTGTTATAAAAGAGAAGCCACAATTCTGCATCCATCCTGCAGAATTATTAGAATAATTCCTCTCAGAGAAAGTGCTATAAACCGTGGGGTTTGATGGTGTCGTGACGGCTCAGATGACTCAGGCGCATTCTGTGTACCCGCCAATCTGGCATGCAACCTTTGTCACATGTCATCACGCCTCGCTTCCATCTTTCCTGTCTGACTACCAAAGACAGCACAAAGACGGAGGGAAAAACAAGCAAGACAGCGGGCTTTCTTCATCTATTAGAATTACAATTATTGGTGCTATTTCAGGGATTAATTCATCTTTGGGGCAAAACACTTACTGTGGGAGAGACAAGCACAAAGAGAGACCACCTCTCAGTCCCTTCTGGCCACAATCAATTCTGTATCCCTCTATCGATTTCAATTGAGATAACTGTTATTAGGCAGGATGCACGACACAAACTCGATGAACTGGTTTAGAAAATGTAGCGCCTGGTGGATTAAAGTGAAAAACTGTATAGTAAAAAGGAGCCCATTGTTTCGGCAAAGGCCGGAGGTAGAAATGAGAGGAAATAGAGAGAGAAAGAGGGAGATTACATAAAATATCCTCTTAGCTCCACCACAGAGTAGCAGCAGGTAATGTGTTCAAGTGTGGAAATCATAAACTCTGTTGTAGACTGAGCGAAATCTAGGAGCCAAGTGAAAGAAGAGAGAGCAGTTTGTGCGGTAAATCCCCATTTTTGTTTGTGTTTTAAAAGGGTGGCCGTTGTTTGTCTTCTATGCATCTTTTCTGGACTGCTGTCAGGTCAAACTCATATAAACCTATTTTGTGTCTGATAACAAAAATACATGACTGTTAAGCAACAAAAAAAGCTGATTTCCTAAAGGTTTCCATTTCTGGAGAAATAATGTGTTAAACTTATAAAATCAATATGTCATTTACATTGTTTTGCCATTCGAAATATCTTTGTGAATACATTTGAATAATGGATACATGGTGCATCAGAGAGGAAAATAAAAGCCCATGTTTTCTTTGAATAAGTGATGAATACATTGCAGACTCCACTCTGCAGCATGTGACACATGAACAGCAGAGGAATAAGGAGGGAGTCGACCGCGAGAAAATATCGGGGTGAGAAGAAAACGGAGCGATGTGCGTAATAAGAACAGACAGGAGCGGAGGAGGAGTGCTGCGAGGAATGAGCCGAAAGAGAGGAAAAGAAGAAAGAAATAATTTAACTATCCCAGTCAATTGTGGCAGAACAAAATGGTCATGACCTGTCTGAGCGGAAAAACACACATAAGCATAATACACACATGCAACAAACTAAAAGCATCTGGTGAAAAACATTTTGAGACTTGTCATCCAATATTGTTTTAACTAATAACTAACTTATTATGCATTCATAACCGTACAATCCTGTTGTTATTTTATGGCACCAAAACACATTACACCACATATAGCACACGTGCATGTGTGTGTTCAGGTTCAAGAGTTAGTGTACATAATCTTTGAGAAAGGTGGAGTTCCCGTGGGGGGAGGGGGGCAGAGGGATGGGTTGCAAAAAAATATTGTTACAGTGGATGAAGGGGGTGGGGGTGGGGTGTCTAAAGTCAAAGATGAATCTTGATTCGGGGCAAATTTGACCCAGAGTCACCCAAAACAAAGCTGCTGGGTCTTCCCAGACCCGAACACCAAAATATGCACCTTTTTTTTTTTAGAGACCTTCAGACTTGGCTAAAATTGTCAAATCAGTTTTGTAGTGTTTACAGTATATACAGTTGCAAGAAAAAGTATGTGAACCCTTTGGATTCTCCACACATAGCGTTGTGTGTTCCTTCCAAACAACTCAACTTTGGTTTCATCTGTCCACAGAATGCACTACTGGAACATCCAGGTGCTCTTTTGCAAACTTCAAACGTGCAGCAATGTTTTTTCTGGACAGCAGTGGCTTCCTCCGTGGTGTCCTCCCATGAACTCCATTCTTGTTCAGTGTTTTACGTATCGTAGATTCGTCAGCAGAGATGTTAGCATGTGCCAGAGATTTCTTTAAGTCTCTAGCTGACACTCTAGGATTCTTCTTCACCTCATTGAGCATTCTGCGCTGTGCTCTTGCAGTCATCTTTACAGGACGGCCACTCCTAGGGAGAGTAGCAACAGTGCTGAACTTTCTCCATTTATAGACCATTTGTCTTACCGTGGACTGATGAACATCAAGGCTTTTAGAGATACTTTTGTAACCCTTTCCAGCTTTATGCAAGTCAACAATTCTTAATCGTAGGTCTTCTGAGAGCTCTTTTGTGCGAGGCATGGTCCACATCTGGCAATGCTTCTTAAGAATAGCAAATTCAAAACTGGTGTGTATTTTTTATAGGGCAGGGCAGCTTTAACCAACACCTCCAATCTCGTCTCATTGATTGGACTCCAGGTTGGCTGACTCCTGACTCCAATTAGCTCTTGAAGAAGTCTTTAGCCTCGGGGTTCACATACTTTTTCCACCCTGCACTGTGAATGTTTACATGGTGTGTTCAATACAAACATGAAAACATATAATTGTTTGTGTGGTATTAGTTTAAGCAGACTGTGTTTGTCTATTGTTGTGACTTAGATGAAGATCAGAACACATTTTATGACCAACTTATGCAGAAATCCAGGTAATTCCAAAGGGTTCACGTACTTTTTCTTGCCACTGTAGCTGTTGTGGAGGATATCATGAAGCCTCGTTCCGATAAAAAAAACGAGAGCGTAGTTATTATATCATTTTAACTTGAAACGGGTCACGGGAGACCCGAACACAACATAAGGGTTAAGTCAAAGTGTAAAATTGCAACTTGTAGTTTAACAGGGGCTTATGTGCGGGTCTATTCCCAGTAACACAGTGACTTCTTGGAGTCTTGACGCCAGTGAACGAGTTTGCACTGAAATGTTTTTTTAAAAACCATGACATAATGTGTAGTTTAGGGACTAAATAATCCTTTCCTTCCAACCCAAAGAAAAGATAATGAAAAAACAGACAATTTCAAGAAGTCAAAGTGTTGTGATGCTATATATCAGTACTCTGAAAGCAGGAGTCTGCATACACAGTGGTCCTCATGGTACTCATGCAAGAGGAAGACATTACAGGCAAGTCAATCAAGTCAAAGCAGTCATAAAACTGACAGCTTTTGACATTATCCCCTTTGAAGTAAAGAAACGCACACATCCACATATCAAGAAGGACATAGCTGTAACCTTTTCAGTGCCAGTTCAGTTGACAAAGTGAGGCGCTGACGAAAACAGAAAAAAAGCGTTTTTAGACAGCGAACAAGTGAAAGAAAGGGAACAGTGATTGCCGTACTATGTGACACAAAAACTTGTCTCCTTCTCTCCCTAATCTATGGATATGTTGTTTTGCTACTCCGTCATCACCCAGCCAACCTTGAGATAACACTAAACGGCAGATTTAGGGATTTTGATGGCGTCTGGCAACAGAATACCCAATATATACACAAAGCTTGGTATTTTGCTTTGCATTGTAAGAAATAGGCTTAAACCAATTTAAGGATGAAGGGCTGGTGGTATTGTATCAAAATGTGCCTTTAAATCTGAACTTTTCTGGAGTTCAGGGTGCTTTGTGTTTCATTTGAAAAGGACAAAATATGTTCCTTTACAGAGAGTTCACTTTTCAAAGGTTTTTAGATGGCGTACAATTGCATGTTGTTTGTATACAAACCAATAATTATTTCTCAACTGCGGCTTATTGCTTGTCACATTTGCGCTGAAACGGAAGAGTACAACAAGTCTTTTCATCAACTTGCTGGCTTTAAAGGAACTGAATTAAATTGTGTTTTATGAAATATATGAGGCAAAAACAACAATTGGACATCCGAAAACATTTAAGAAAGTAGTTTAACTTTCATTCTGCTTTCAGTTTTAATAGCGGTGCTTAATTTTATTAATGATGATGAGACAAATAAAGTTAAGTGTTTCCTGTGTGTCTGTGAAGGTATTTACATACATTTCTATGATCCTCTGCTTTGTAGTCTGACCAGAGGTTCATTGCACCTCTGTGGTTCTTAACAATTGACCTTCAAAGGCCAGGCCCATTGGCTCAGAGCTCAGTGCCTCCTGGAATATTCTGAAAGGTTACATCCGAGAGTGGAAACAAAAAAAGCAAGAGGGCTCCTTGAAGACTTGCAGTCAATAAGCAAATAGGGATACAGATAAAGCAATACGAGATAGGTTAAGAGAGAGGTACATGCAAGTGCAGATAATTATACAAAAGGTCCTCAAAAGAAGATTTAGATTCAACCTAAAAGGTATGATCAGACTCCAGTGCAGCAGAAACTACACAAAGACACAATGATCTTATTTGCACTTGTTCAAACGAGTTTCTGGCATGTATACAGAATTTTCCTTATTTAGTTAAGTTTATTGTGCATTTACTCACAAAGTGAAGTGAAGAACTGCATTAATACCTTTTTAATCTGGTGTTTGTTATTGTAACACTTGTGTTTTTTGTCTGTTTGCTCTTATAAATCCAGCCTAACAATCAATAACAGGAGACCTTGAAGCCACAAACATGCATAGAACCTGCTTAGGATATTGACATCTTTGTGATTAGTATGCGATGTACAACATTCATTTCAATAATCAAGGTTAAGTTCATGCAGTGTGTGTGTGTGTGTGTGTGTGTGTGTGTGTGTGTGTGTGTGTGTGTGTGTGTGTGTGTGTGTGTGGTGTGGTGTGTGTGTGTGTGTGTGTGTGTGTGTGTGTGTGTGTGTGTGTGTGTGTGTGTGTGTGTGTGTGTGTGTGTGTGCGTGTGTTTCCTGCTCCACTGGAATGTGTTCCTCATTAACGTTACTATAACGTTCTAAATGCATTTTACACATCTATATATTTTCAACCCTAACATCAATCTATAGGCTGTTGGTGTGCATGTGTTTAAGTGTTTGCCTCTGTGTACAGTTCACCTCTATACGAGTGTGTTTATCTTCATGTGGGACTGCGTATCTCTGTGTGTGTTTCCACAGCCCCCCTGAAATGTTTTCCTGCATGAAGTCTCTCCCACATGTTTCCATCAAGTTAAGAACTACAGAGGACAGAAAGACCCTCTCCAGGCTGTCTGGAGCTGGCCACGTCAATTTAGTCAATAACAGATCACTGTGATAACATGTCGCTTAGAATAAGGTCGGTCAATGGTCCTGTTTTGTGAACATAAATAATGTCTTAGTAAAATAAATAAACTGTGTTACAGATATCCATTAGGAGGAGGAACTAAAAATGTTGAACCTCACAATGCTGCTATCATTATTAATAGGAAGGAATCACATGCTCTTAGAAATGCATATTTTTCAATATAAAATGAATATTAAAATGTTGTCATACAAACATATTATTTTAGCGACAAAAAAAACTGTCTGATAAGTACTGTAATGGAAAATCATTCATGTTTAGTCAAATTGCACTATTCCTTAAATATATAATAGTTGGCAACTAGAGTTAAGAGTGGTGCAGCACATGATTACTGTATAAGTCTGTTCATTTTCAGTTTAACTTTGCTCTATTATTTTAATATATGTGGCAATAGTGGCCATGTCAAGGGTACCAACATTATCTATTTATGAATACTAAATTGTAGCAACTCATATTCTGGGAGTAGAGCACCAGGGACATCGAGGAGCTCAAATCAGTTCATGAAAAGGCCTCTCTCAGTTTATGTGTGTATAACTCAATGTGACACTAACTAAACAAACACGGCTGGAGAGCAGGGATTATGACCAGAAATTAACTGAAGGCAAACTGAGTCTTAATCATGGGACATACTGTACATGATGGAGAGAGACAGAGCAAGGGGGGAAGGCAGGTGAAAAATGGCATGAAGGACAGAATATTACAAGTTACAAAGCTTAGAAAGAGCAGACCAGGAATCATGGTGTTTCTGAAGGCATAGCAGTTTGAAATAGTAATATCTGTTCATAAAAAAGATTGTGCTAGCTTGTCTCATATGATAAACCTGTAAACCTGCACACTTAACATGTTACAACCTTTTAATATAGTAGTCTTTTTCTAATGGAAGCAGAAAGAAGACACATGTATTACATCTGTGTTCAGATAACTTCACAGCATAACATGGTGCCACTTTTTATTGCCAACATCCCAGCATGGATAAAAACTGGTCACATGGCACAATGTGACCTTTCTAATTCCTTAATACACAAATACAGAAAAAGAGCTGAGCCAGGAACAAATCGGCTAGAACATAGCTTGCCCCTGAGGTTTAGGACGTTGTTTATATGGTTGTAAGAAATGACACAAACTCACACAGATGGAGCAACAGACCGGCTAATAGCTAATATGCTATCAAAATGTGCTGCTTACTTGTTGTGATCATCTGACAATACTGAAATGATAAATGCAAGAAAAACATGTTTACAAGAACTTTTTACTTTAATATTAGATTATTACATTAAAGTTTGAATCCCTTCTGTTTACAGAGCTTTTATAAAATAGCTTTCAAGAAGGTATTCTCTCTAACCTCAAGCTTATTGGAAATTACATGTTACTTGTTAGACGCTTTTATCCAAAGCGACTTACATACTCAATACTGTGGACAATCACCACAGGAGCAATTTGGGGTGTAGTGTCTTGCCCAGGGACACAACGACATGCTGACTGCAGTGGGGTTTGAACCTGTGACCCCCTGATCCCAACACCAATGCACTAGTCCACTGCACCACACGCCTCCCTTAGAAATAAACTAAGGAGAGCCAGGCTTGTTTAGAGATAGACTTTTTTTTTAAATGTTGGCAACATGTATTTTTTGAGACTATTTGCAAACTATTACGACATTAGATTTGTAAAAAAGGTTAAAAAAACAGGCTACAGGCACTAAGAATGACTGTCAAACTTGCACACAAAAAAAGTATATACAAGGTTTCCTATTCGTGCAGATTTAGCTGACTTAAGCCATGCAATTTTTCAACAAAACCTTTGCATTAAATTAAACAGGTGATCTTAATCGTAAGCAGCCTCCTTAGTCGAACCATCTCAACATTCCTTCATCTTCCATATCTCTCAAACACAAGTACACAAAGAATGCACACATATATTTTTTTATCCGGGAACACATACTAACTGTAAACTATTCATCCTTTCCAGAAGTCCAAAATCTTCACCTCAGTTATTGCCCCACTCAAATGCACGCACACACACAAATACAGCAAAACCTAATTGTGTGGGTAGTGGTTTCCCCATAGGCCTGTATTGACAGTGAGTCGATAAGACAGGGACATATATGCGCGCACACACACACACACACACACACACACACACACACACACACACACACACACACACACACACACACACACACACACACACACACACACACACACACACACACACACACACACACAAAGAGTACATGTGGCAAGAAACAGACCACCAGAACGTATACACACATTCCTACTCCCACTCTGCACTTATGGACGCAGAAGACACTGATGGACAATGATGATGACAACATAACAACATAAAGATGACGAAAACAGCGATGACGTTTAAAATGTGACAATGTGTTAGTGTGTTGACAAAGTCTTGTTTATCAGATAGCAGCACAGCAGGTCTTATTGTACCAGAAGATTGTGATTCAGACTGAGTGTCTTGCAGCCAGACAGTCAGCAGACACTGGCTCAATGTTGGTTTGATGAATTTTGTGGAAATTTGAAAAACATTTCTACCATTGCTAACAGTGTTATGGGCAATTCTACGAAGACTATAATCACATGCATTCAGAAATAAAGTATAATTAGGAGTTGAACAGTAAACGCTGCTACAGCCTTTTTTAGTTCCAAGCCGCCCCCTAAAACATACCCTGTTATATTTTACCATGGGACTAAAATACAATATAATTTACACAACATCATGCTGTATTGTCATCAGACAGTTCTGAAGCTGCATCCTGGTTGTTTGATAAACTGTACTGTCTTGACTATTTTCATCTATTTATATTTGTAGACCATTTTATATTTTAATTCTGTGTTCTAATGCAAACCAATTTCCTTTGAGTTTTAAAACACTGTTCATGTACTAGCTAAGCAAAATGTAGTTGTTATCTGTTGACCAAGTTGGACCAGCTGACAACTAAGAACTGCGGAAATGTTTTTGACAATAACACAGTGCTTTTCTTACTTTGTTAATTCATCGTAAGCAGAAAATACTTCTATAACTTCAGTTACAGTAACTTTGCGATGCGGCTAGTCTGTGCTCGTTTGATAAGATAAAGCACAATGCAGCTCTGCCCCCGCTTCTGCCTCGCTGCACATTGTTGCCAGCTGAAAAAAAGGATGCTGCCACAGTTCCTTTCAGTCAGTGTGACAGACAGCAATCAAGAGGACAATAATCGCTCCTTCTTTCTCAGAGCAGACAGAAGGGGAAAAGGCAGAGAGGAAATGTACTGTTGCGTTCTGCTTACTTTAGCTCATACAAATGGTGCTTCAGAGCTCTTGATTTTAATGAATGCTTGTGCTCCTCTGAATAGGCTGAAAAGTACAGCTGGTACTTGGCACACACACACACACCACACACATACTAACATGACTAACAGGTTAAGGACACAGCTGTAGTCCCTTGTGGATGAAGTACTGTATGTGCATGTAGTGAAAAACACACGTGCCTGCTCAATCACTGCGTGGAATATGTTAACATAATAAGAAGCATAATACAAATAGATTCATCTTTATCACACACAAAACCCAACCCCCCCTCACTGCTCTGTTTCTTTTCGTCTCACTCTCTCCCTTTCCTTCACTCAGTTAATCTTACCTCAATCTAAAAGCGGATGTTTAGCATGTTTCTATGAGAAAATAAAAAGATATAGCTTGAATTGTAATTCCAAAAAAGATTTAAAAAATTGAAACTGGCTTGGACATGATTATTAAAACCTACAAATCTGAGTTGAATGTGAATAAAAGAGAGACATGGTGTCTGAAGCATCCCAAATTGCATTACAAATGTCACATTATCATGAGGTTAGATGGCAGGAGAGAGGGGAGGGGGGTTGTAGAAAGAAGACAAGCAGGAGGAGAAAATGGGATAAGGATGGGATATAATGGAGATAAATGAGTTCTCATTCATAACACTCCGTTCGATGTCTCACTATGGGATGCGCCTCAACGCGTATGCACATAGAAGCATCAATCTCATTACGCCAATCCTGATTGGCTGGTGATCTTGACCTCTACGTCAGGGAATCCACCCACCCTTTAAGTAGCTTGCGCCACGTCGCAGCGTCATTCAAACACCTCTTCTCGCTTCAGAGCACATCTCGAATATCAGTAGCCGGGCTAGCTTAACGGTCCACAGACTGAACCCAAGCTAACATTCGGTCGACGGGCGCTTGCCGGTTACTTTTTTGCTTTGCAGAAGAATTGAACAAATATGAACACACCAGTTAATATTGTAATCTGCCCCGCCGTTTTTTCTTTCGAAATAACGATAAGGTTTGATTTTTTCTTCAAAACAGTAACATACCTGTTGCTAGTTTATCCCTCCACGCCGACACCACGGCGAGCGAGGACGGACTCTTCTCTCCCTCACACCAGAGGAGACGGAGATAAGAAAGATATTAACACACCAGTTAATATTTTTTGGAGAAAAATCTACCCCGTCGTTTTTTCCTTTCGGAATAACGATAAGGTTGGATTTCTTTTCTCGGTAACATACCTATTACTAGCTTCTCCCTCCGCGCCGACACCCCGGCAAACGAGGATGGACCCTTCTCTCCCTCACACCAGAGGAGTCGGAGGCTCGACTCTGCGGGTTTAAGATCTCGAGCACAGACTCACACCAGGTCTGCTCGTCCTGCCTTGGGCTGGAACACGCCCAGGAAGCTATCGATACCCCCGGTTCGTGCGTTCCACCCGCGGAGGATGTCCTACAGCTGGATTATATGGAGGAGGATGAAGAGGATGCCTCTGAGTTCCTCTTATCCGACTCGGATGAGCACGAAGATGACATCTTCGTTTCATCTGCCCAGGCTGCCAAGCCGGAGGCGATGTCCGCTCCCCTGGGCGAAAGCACACCAGCTTCGCCCTGCCTCAGTATGGACTTGCAGGCCGTGTGCCAACGCGCTGCGTCCAGGCTGGACATCCCCTGGCCTGAAGTGGCCAAGGAGACCTCCAGATCTTGCTATGAGGGGAAGAACTTGCCCCAAGCAGCGAGGATGAGGAAGCAGCTTCTCCCAGTCTTTCCAGAGATGCTGGACGAGGTGTCGGTCTCGTGGAGAGACCGCCCTTTCAGCAACAAGGCCCCAATCCAGGGTGCCTCCTCTTTGGACTGTGACGGCCGCAGCTTTGTCCGCCAGGGCGCTCAACGTCTCCTCGCTGCTGACCGCCTACCAGGCGGAGCTCTGCGAGGACATGACGATCAAACCTGAGCCTGCCGTGTGGGACGAAATCGCAGCGATCACGGACATTTGCCTCCGTGTGCAGCGTTGTGCAGTCCAAGCCACGGGCAAAGCACTGGGGATAATGGTGGTACAGGAGAGAGCCAGGTGGCTTACCCTGACGAACCTTCCAGACCGGGAAAAAGAGGACATCTTGGACATGCCTATTGTTCCCGAGGGCATATTTGGCTCCGCTCTAGCTTCGTAGAAGACACGAGGCGAGGACGAGCTGGCCAAGAAAGTCTCCGGTTCCGGCAGCAGCCGCTCAGGCACAGCCGGCCCAGACTTTCAGCCACCAGCCTCCTCTCCTCTCCTCGATAAAGGAGCTGGAAGTTCACTGTTCTCCAGCTCCAGAACACGTTCCAGTGTGTTAGATGCTCATGTGTTTCCGGGGTGCAACCATGCCCCCATCTTCCCGCCGCCTCGAGTGATGTCAGAACGTCATCCTCAAGTTCGCGCCATGAGGGAAATGGACTTAACATCAACGACAGCAAGCTCCGCTGCTCGTTTAAGAAACACAAACACATGTCATCACTATTGTCTTTTAATAAATCATTTTCCACTGTCGTTTCCAGGCTTAAAGCCAATGGCGCAGTCAATAAAAATGAAAAGAAAGACAATAAAAACAATAAACAGTCTGACGTCTACCCCCCTTCTAAGAGTGGCTGCTACCTCTCTCAGAAGGCGGACGATGGACGGGGCTGTGAAGGCATCACCGCCACGCGCATGCGCAGTGTCGACCGGGGTTGTCAACCTGGGGTACCACCGTGTTCAGACACTAGAGGGCCCCATAACACAACAAATAAAGACACAGAGGGCAGACGGCAGGGATGTGACATCTCCACTCGCTTTGAGAAGCGAAAAGTGGAGGATGCTCACAGATTCTGCTTGGGTTTTCAAGACGATAACACAGGGTTACAGACTCCAATTCGCTGTCACCCCCCCTCACTTTTCGGGCATTCCGCATTCGCAAGCCCGGGGAGAGTCGGCCCATATTCTAGAGCAAGAGAATCCTCTCGCTACTAGACAAGAAGGCTATATCTATAATACCCTCCGAACAGAGTCAGAGCGGCTTTTATTCCAAGTATTTCCTCATTCTCAAACGGGGAGGGAACGGAATTCGGCCTATACTAGATTTGAGGGCTCTGAACAAATATCTCAAAAGATACAAATTCAGAATGCTCACTCACACATCTCTGTTGCGTCTCGTTCGCCTTTCAGGGTGTCTGTTACGAGTACAGAGTACTTCCCTTCGGTCTGTCTCTCAGCCCACGAGTGTTTGTACGGTGTACGGAAGCCGCGATAGCCCCGTTAAGACAACAGGGTATTCGCCTGGCAACTTATCTGGACGATTGGCTCCTTCTCGCACAGTGGGAGCAAGAGGCTATTACGCAGACGAATGTCCTCGTAAAAACACCTGCTCGACCTGGGTTTCGTAATAAACACAGAAAAGAGCATGTTGTCCCCAGCCCAGACTGTACTCTTCCCGGGCCTACGCCTGAATTCGGTGCCCTTTACAGCCCGCCTGTCAGCAGAGAGAGTGAAAGCCTTCAGGGCTTGCCTCACTCATTTCCAGCCACGCAAATATGTTCTCTTCAGATCATGTCTGCGGTTACTGGGGCTCATGGCGTCATCCGTCCTGGTGGAACGACTGGGACGCTTACACATGAGGGAGTTTCAGCGCTGGGTAGCTGCCCTCAGACCGGACCCCATGCGTCATGGCGCGCGGAGAGTGATGGTCACTATGAAATGCATAATGGCACTGCGCCACTGGCTGCACCCGACTTTTCTAGTACGGGGCGTGCCTATGGGTGCTGTCCTATCGCGGAAGGTGGTCACCACAGACGCATGTCTGACGGTCTGGGGGGGTATATACGAAGGTCGACCTGTGAGGGTTTTCTGGAGCAGAGACCTCCAACGGTCACACATAAATTATCTGGAGCTTTTAGCGGTGTTCCTCACCCTGAAACGCTTTCTGCCTTTTCTCAGAGGACATCATGTCCTCATGAGGACAGACAACACGACCACAATATCGTATATAAACCGCCAAGGGGGTTTGCGTTCTCTCCAGTTACACATGCTGGCACGCAAACTGATCTTATGGAGCTGCGGACGTCTCCTCTCTCTGAGAGCGACGCACGTACCGGGAGTGATGAACCTCGGGGCAGATCTGCTGTCCAGAGGTGCACCACTATATGCAGACTGGACTCTACATCCAATAATTGTGAGTCAGCTGTGGGTGCGTTACGGCCGGGCCGCGGTGGATCTGTTAGCATCAAAAGAAAACGCTCAATGTCAGCTGTTCTTTTCAATGCACGATTTAAACACACCGTTAGGCGTGGACGCGCACGTTTGGCCTCCGGTCCTTCTGTACGCGTTCCCACCCCTGGCTTTGATACCCCCAACTCTGGCCAGAGTGAGAGAACAACGCCACACACTGATCCTGATAGCTCCACACTGGCCTGCAATATACTGGCTGGCGGAGATATATCAGCTGCTGTGCGGGCAGCCATGGCAGCTCCCGCTACGCAGGGACATACTGTCTCAGGCGGGGGGGACGATTTTTCACCCACACCCAGAGCGCTTGGCACTATGGGCCTGGCCCGTCAGTGGTATAACCTCAATACAGTGGGACTCCCTCAGAAGGTGATAAACACTATTCAGAGTGCAAGAGCTTCCTCCACCAGGTCCCTCTATGACTGTAAGTGGAGGGTGTTTGAGGAGTGGTGCCTTCAAAAAGGACACATCTCTTTTCAATGTCCTGTCGGGGTGATTCTATCATTTCTACAGGACCTGATTGATAAACACAGAGCTTTCTCTACGATCAAAGTGTACCTGGCTGCTATTGCTGCATGCCATGTGGGCTTTGAGGGAAAGACGGCTAGCCAACATCCCTTGGTCTGCCGTTTTATGAAAGGGGCTCGCACATGTACCCCCATTGACATTGAGGCATTTCCTCCGCCACTGTGTTCCTCTGAGGAACAGCGGCCGAATTTGCTGTGCCCAGTCCGTGCTTTACGCACCTACACTGAACAAAAATATAAACGCAACACTTTGTTTTTGCTCCTATTTTTCATGAGATGAACTCAAAGATCTAAAACATTTTTTATATACACAAAATAACCATTTCTCTCAAATATTGTTCACAAATCTGAAAAAATCACACATGGCCACAATAAAAGGCCACTCTGAAACGTGCATTTTTGCTTTATTGGGGGGGTCTGGGGGGGGTCCGAAAACCAGGCAATATCTGGTGTGAGGGGTAGGGGTAGGGTTAGGGTAATGTTGTGAATCGAGTGGCCCATGGTGGTGGTGGGGTTATGGTATGGGCAGGCGTATGTAATGGACGACGAACACAGGCCACTCAATTCACAACATTACCCTAACCCTAACCCTACCCCTACCCCTCACACCAGATACTGCCTGGTTTTCGGACGCCCCCAAACCCCCCCCAATAAAGCAAAAATGCACGTTTCAGAGTGGCCTTTTATTGTGGCCATTCTAAGGCACACCTGTGCAATAATCATGCTGTCTAATCAGCATCTTGATATGCCACACCTGTGAGGTGGGATGGATTATCTCGGCAAAGGAGAAGTGCTCACTATCACAGATTTTTTCAGATTTTTGAACAATATTTGAGAGAAATGGTTATTTTGTGTATATAGAAAATGTTTTAGATCTTTGAGTTCATCTCATAAAAAATGGGAGCAAAAACAAAAGTGTTGCGTTTATATTTTTGTTCAGTGTATATGGACAGGTCAAAAGAGTTTCGATGCAATGACCAACTCTTTGTATCCTGGGCTAACCCTCATAAGGGCAAGCCCGTTACCAGGCAACGGCTCTCCCACTGGATTGTGGAAGCGATTGCTCTGGCTTATACGAGTCAGGGTTTGCAAGCACCAACGGGCCTGCGTGCTCATTCTACTCGTGGACTGGCTACATCCTGGGCTTTGTTCAAGGGTGTTTTCATCCAAGACATTTGTGCAGCAGCGAGCTGGTCCTCACCGCTCACTTTTGTCCGCTTTTACAGGCTAGATGTCTCTGCTCCAAGTGTGGCCCGCGCAGTGCTGGGCCCCGTGTTGAGACAGGGTTCTACCTGTTAAGTTCTGGTTGTTTTGGTGATTTTCTAGATAAGCATTTCTAGCAATATGGGAGTTTCAATATCCCATAGTGAGACATCGAACGGAGTGTTATGAATGAGAACTATAGGTTACTTACGTAACTCCAGTTCTCAGAGTAACATGAAGTGAGATGTCTCACCAGACGGCCCTTCTTGCTAAGGCGAAACGAGAAGAGGTGCTTATTTTGAATGACGCTGCGACGTACCGCAAGCTACTTAAAGGGTGGGTGGATTCCCTGACGTAGACGTCAAGATCACCAGCCAATCAGGATTGGCGTAATGAGATTGATGCTTCTGTTTGCATACGCGTTGAGGCGCATCCCATAGTGAGACATCTCACTTCATGTTACTCTGAGAACTGGGGTTACGTAAGTAACCTATAGTTTTCTGTTGCTTCCTGAATGCTAGTGCTAAAGGCCACATGTATTTTAGGCAAGGACCAGTGCCTGCAGCAATAAAATGGCCACAAAATGCTGACTCATGAATCATTGTTTAACATCTATCCATTTTTTTTTTTAAATGTGTTAAAAGTCAATTGAGACTAAATTGACCTGGTAATGAGTAAACATCTCATGGAATGGAGTGTAACGGGGAATTGAGGTTTATCTGTACATGAATGATCCATTTCATTATATTTAACATTATAATAAACTATGAATTAAATGACTCCTTGAAATGTGAAGGGTTCGCTATTACTTTCGATCGAAAAAGCAACCACAAAGTTAAAGGTTTGGTATGATAAAAAACTATTTTTTTCACAATGTTGTGTGTATTTTAAGCAATATATAAAAACAATGAAGCAAATGACTTTAAAAAGGTTGCTGCATACTGCTGATCCCACTGGGAATCAGCATCAGTTTGTGTTTTCATTGTTTCTGTGTAATAGTTGAAGAATAATATTTCAATAGTCATAATTGGGTTAAAAGGTTATCCCAGGACTGGAAATATAGTGAGAATGGCATTAGTTTAACATTTTGAAAATATGTACTGGTCACCATAATAATCCTGTTTATGTTTAAATATGTTTTTATCATATTCAATGAACGAGCCTCCGAGAGGAGGGAAAAGTAAAAAAAACCTTTACAGAAAATTGAAGCATGACTTTTCTCATCACAGTACAATTAGTCCTACAATCCCTGTGACCTTTATTCTAATTTTTTGCTGTATCTTATCTTCTCTTGCTCTGATGGTTTTGAAGAGTTGTAAAGTGTATTCTGTGGTGTGTTTTCCCAAAAGCCGGTTCAAACTTGTTTAATGAATATCGTACATATTCATGTGTATGCATTAAAAAACATTGCTGTAGCGACAGTAGATAATAGGCATCCATTTTGACTTGTTGAGCGCCTTTCTTTCACAAAATACAGTAGCTGCAAGATGACAGGTAACCATTTAACAACCTATTTATTCTTAAGGCTTCACAAATGCACAAATGGAAGAAAGAATTTGATGTCTTCATCATAACCACTGCACTGAAAAGACTTGCATTGCTGCTTGGTAGACCATATACAGCAAAGTGCAGAAGGGGCAATGGTGGCAAGCAATACAGCGCATCAGTTAAATGCAAAGTGACAGCAGTGTGAGTACATGGTACAGTATGTTCTTTACAGTAGCTTAAAGCAACCGCCGAGACATCCCAGGGGAACAAGCGCTTACCTTCTCATCAGCCCTTTACCACTGCATGCATGCAGATTTAAAGACTTCATGAGGTAACCAAGCAGTCGAGTTGGTTAATGTGAAATTAATTAATCCCTTCTGTTGCTTTATTAAGAGTGGATGTAGACTAAAACCCACCTCCAGGACACATAATGTAATTACTGAGCAGTTATGAAATCAACACAAACAGTCTGAGAATGTAATAACTGTCGAAATGTGAAAGGGTGTGAAACATGTCACCCATGAATTGCCACAACTTTCTGTCCCTTGAATCTCATCCTTGGCAAAGATAACACCATACGGGCATCCTAACATGCACACAGGCACAATCAACCATCAGCCATCACACTCCTCCACCCATCCGTCATAGTAGACTTTCTGCTCGACTGGTTCGGTACAGGGAGATGGGAGAGAGAGATGGAGAGTGCTGAAGCGAGTCATGCAGTGTGAGAGAACGAGGAGGAGGAAGAGGGGAAGAGGAGGTAGCCTGGTTTCAGACCTCTGAATCACCGGCCACATCACCAAGTTTATCAGTGACTCAAAGAGAAACGATGCTGCTCTTGTGAATGGCTATTTTGTGGTTGCAGAAACAACCGAGCCAATTAGAATCTTTGTGGGCGGGACAAATGCAGGTGACGTTACAAAGCTTTGCCAGATTCAGACTGAAATGGACATATGCATGCTTGGACAGTGACCAAGTACATCAGCAAATGTGTTGGCCCTCCGGTTGACTGCACTGCATTAAACTGCATATAAGAATATGTTGGCGTATAGAGTTGTGTAGATGATTAAGACCAACCTATCTATTGCCGGTGTCCTACTAGTAGTCTCCTTCTGTGTCCTTAATGTTAAAACACTAGATGGCAAAAACAAATATATTAAACAGGTTTAGTATTTGTCTCAAGACTATTTAACCACGCACCTCCTTTGTTTATCTGTTATTAGCACCCTGCTCTTAAGTGTCTAAATAAAGGATAAGAATAGATTGAGAAGAGAAAACTGGAAATTAGCATCTTTGACTCGGACTTTGTCATTTCTTTGTATTAAGCACCACTTTCTCTCTTGCTTAACTTATCGTGATTCGTGACACATGTGATTTTGGCAAACCTGTTAAAAGGAACCAAAACAGTTCAAAAAGACAATATTTGACACACAGCGACCGTCATTTCCAGAATTATTTACAACAAATAAAAACACATGTCAAGTAAAAAGAGATGAGGGAAGTCTAGTATTTTTTAAAGGGAAAGGGCTACATCTATAACAAGATGTCTTAACATGTATCAAGTTTATGATAGACGTTCAAGCCATTTCCTTTGTAATACAATAGTGTCTCTTTTTGTGTTTTTGTCTGTCTCTTACTGAAGTGAGCAGTTGGCGTAAACACACTGGCTACAGCAGGAACAATAATCATGTCAAGTCTTCCCTGACGTCCATAGAAAAATGATTTTGGCCGCATCACTGATGCGAGTAGAGAAAGAAACAAATCAATAGCAGACGAAAGGCTGGACAGAAAAGTGTGGCGAGATGGATATTTAGACTTTTGAGCTATGGTAAATAACCGTCTGTGGATCGGCCTCTGTTGTTTTTGCTGGGGCTGACTCCTCTGTGGTAAACAAGGTCTGTCTCTTTATATCTATTTTTGTATAAGTGAAAATGTTCTCCCTCCACCATTTATTTGGCTTCCCGGTTATCTCTCACATCTCATTGATGTCAACACAGGAGGCCAAGATCAACATAATTTAAGTAAGCACTTGTTTCCGTTATAGCCTTACTAAAAAGAAAAACGCCTACATTTTTTCACATTTCACAGATATGTTGGTGTCATTAACTTTAGTTTTGTGTTTGGTAATGTTACATGTTAAAAAGTCACTATTCAACATCCACATTTTAAGAAAGAGTGATTCTTCTTGTGTTCTTCCGCATTTTTACCTCTCTCCCTTCGTACTATTCCTGTGGCAGTTTCTCATTTCCCCTCATATTACCCCCTCTCTCTCCTTAACGTGCTATCTGCGAGTGGAAAACAGAGCGATCATATGCCCAGCCGGCCATCAAACATTTAACGTCACGTGGTGCTTTGGCGTGCAAAAGAGAAAAAGACTGAGAAAAAAGACACAGAAAGAGGGATAGGGGAATGCTTACAAAAGAGACATGGGCAGACATGGGAAAAACACAAGAGAGGAAAAGAAGACGGACATTGAAGAAGCCCTATAAAGAAAACATTTTTGAAACCTAGGAAAGAAGCAGGATGAGGCAGACAAAGAGAGCGTAAAAGAGACAGAGAGAGACAAAGAAAGAGACAGGAGGCACCAGCTCAAACAGAAGAATCATTGTCTGCGTGCCAGTAGGTCAGGAGTTCACCGCAAGGACGGAATTTATATCATTGATCACACAAGAGTTTGGAAAACTTGCTGCATGGTTTGGATTGAAGTTGGCAATATCATCACCGTTTAAAACTCCAGGCAGCACAACATGAAAACAATATCCAGGCCATGAGCAGAAAGAGAGACAAGAAGTGCTAGAGAAAATAATGGGCATTTTTTTTTAAAGGCGGCGAGAAAGAATGTCTGGCTATATAATCATGATAATATTTAGAAGTGTGTGTGTGTGTGTGTGTGTGTGTGTGTGTGTGTGTGTGTGTGTGTGTGTGTGTGTGTGTGTGTGTGGTGTGTGTGTGTGTGTGTGTGTGTGTGTGTGTGTGTGTGTGTGTGTGTGTGTGTGTACGTGAAAAATACGTGCAAAATGATAATTGTGTTGTGTTTATGAGCAGATAGTGACTGAGATAATATATCTGTAAAATGTATCTGTATGTTTATGATTAAGTTATTTTAAAATGTGCTTACATCTTAATATTTTTAATTGAATCCACATCAAGACAAAAACAGCTTTGTGACTTTTTCATGACCAAAAAATAACCCCTGAGCCAATGGTTTGGAAGAAAAGCAACAGTTGAAAGGAATCTTCTCATGTTATTATGATAGAAGTTGTTTAAGAACTCTTACTTTATATCTATTTGTTGAAGTGATTTATCACTTGGTAATGATTGTCCGAGATGATTAATGCAGTGCTACATTTTGGAGAATGTATAATAAGATGATAACAGAGTATGAGTTTTACATTCATCCAACACAGTAGAAAAGGTCTGGCCAACAGTCATTCATCATCCTAAAAAAATAAGGCTCAGATGGGGAGACAATTATTATAATGCAATGGTAATGATTTTTTGAGGCATTAACCAGCTTATCTAATGTCATGGACAAAGCAGACTGCAGTTATCAATCTTGCAATCATTACTTACACTTTTTATTAACTATAAACTATATTCTGATAACATGTACAAAAAGGTTAACACACCTGGTATATTACAGCAAGTGTCATTTCCCTTTAATGTACACATTTGTTTAACCTCATTGTCCTGATTGCCATGCATGACAGTGGAATCTTTTTTGGGCTCTGGGCTTTGTTTGTTAATCTCTTTATTTCCAATGTTAGCTTTGTACCTGTCACTTAGAGCATTTGAGAGTGAGCATGATGGACCTCGGTGTCTCGCTCAAGGACACTTAATCATGAAAGTGGCTGTTAATGGACCGGCGAAGCACTTAATGGTTATGATGGGTGTTACGGGTGTTGTTGTGTCGTCAATCGAGCCTATGTACTGTGGACTTATGAGAATAAACAAGGTAAAGGACACTAGTGGCATCGTAAATATTTCAAAATGAAGTTATTTTCCTTGTTATTCCCCCTGTACCAAACCAGCCCCGCAAATCTCCCTGTCTCCTCAGAAATAGGCTGAACAATGACAGAGAGAGAAGATTAACAGACGAGTCCCCGCTCTGCCGGCTGCTGGGGAGGGAGCAGAGAGCGAGAGATACAGGGAGATAAGACAACATAAACATCCATTACATTCACAAATGCAATATGTGCCTCTAAAAAAACACACAAATAGCATCAACAATAACTAAAACATTCACAATTATGACCGCACTAACATGACACACACAGAAAAAACACATATCTGCTTTCCATCATACAAACAGTCTAGCATGTAGACAAACAGGAGCAGATTCTTATCTTACTTATTTCCTTTCCCTCCTAACCCCAACAGAGGCTGTTTCTTTCAAGCAGAGACAAGCCAGCTTTATCATGTTACCACAAAATCGTATACATATGACACATTTCATTAATTTCTAGTATGTGTTCATGGGTATAGGTTAATTCCTTATTTTGCAGACAATGGTTTTCACCTTCACAACAAAGACAAAATAAAGCATCTCTGCTTGCCCTGCCTAATTTGAACCAATTTACTGCAACTGCTGTTTTTATGAGGGATAAGAGTCACCTTGAGCCTTTGTAGTCAAATCCCACCAGCTATTTTCCACGCCTCTAATCCATACATTGCATAACATAGCAAGCTCTCCATTTATTCCTACTAGTGCCCTAACTGCTGCAAAGGATGAGGTAGACTCCGGGAGAGACAGGGGGATGGGGCACAACATTATGCAACATATATGAGGTATAAAGTAAATATGAGAATACATTATTTTCAATACACTGATATTTTTAAATAAAAGTCAAACTCACAGCTTCTGGGCTTTTTCTGGAGAAAAAGCATATTCTATTTTGTGGAATGCTTTTTTCATTTTGAGATAAGCTTGTGTTGTGTTCTGTGTAGACATCCATTTGTTCATTGGGGTTGTGAACCCAAAAAAGGTTGAGAAGCACCATGTTGCGTAACGCACCAAACACCGTCCACATCACTGCATCCATCCAAAATAAGCACTGATTCAATCAGACATCAATTGTACCCAGGTACAGGGCAGGGATGGACTTCATCAAAATGGAGGACAGGGGAGTCGGCTGAATGTGACTTCATTCCATTATGTAATCATCTAACCCAGTGACAAATCCCCAGACAGTAACCCTCTCATTTATTTTTGGCCCTTTTACAATCATTTCTCAAAACAGTTTTTCTTGTTAGTAGAGATTGTGACTCATTTTCTCAAAATAATCTCAATTTCTCTACCATTCCCCCTTGTTAGCTGTCTGTTTAACCCCTCTGCATCTTACATGATTCATCTACCCATCTCTCAGCTTACATCCCTTTTCCTTACATTCCCCCAACCTCCCACTGTTACTAACCATCTCTCCTAATCCCCCCCGCCACCAACAGATTCAATGCTTCAGTTTCCTCTTTTTATCCAAACCATTCCCCTCTCCATATTATCTCTCCTTACTCTAATCTTCTGTCACATCCCTCAACCACTGCACATTTATTCTCTTTCCTTTATGTCTCAACACTCCTTCTTATTTCTTCAATGACCCAGCACCACAGGCCTTACCAGGTATGGGCCACAGTGAAGCGTCGTCTCTGTCTGATGCTCTTGTTGACCATCAGCTTGCGGAAGAGGCGCGGGGAGCTTCTTGGGGACAGTTTGGGAGACGTGGCGCCCCTCTTCCCTCCCCCCACACCTGGGATTTTGGGAGGCTCTAGCTCCAGGTGCATGTGCTCCTTGAATGTCCGGATGCAGGAGTCCATGTCAACGCTCAGCTCGTTGGATGACATTCCCACGGGCTGGGTTCAGTCTTTCTGTCCTCTTACAAATACAGTCCCTTCCTGTTTCACTTCAGTCATCAGCTGCTCATGTACAGCTTATTTTTCATCATCCAGACACCAGAGAAGTTTGCGCTGGGTTGAAATGTTGTAGCCGAAATATTGAGACTACCTCACACACAAACATTCACCCAGGAAAAGGCCAGCTCACATACCCTTTTGTTGTTTGTGCTGCCTCCTTGCTTTCTATCCTTCCTCCTTTTCTACCGCTTCTTCACGGGTTAAGGGATTAGCCAGCCAGCAGTGGTGCCCTCGCCCTCTCTCTTTCCTTTTGGATAAAGCAACGTGCTTTCCTGCTGGTCTTCTGTTCATCAGAGGTTCTTAGAGGTGCTTTACCCACAGCAGGGTCACATGCAGCTCATACCAGGAGAGAAGAATTCCTCTTTTCTCAACACAGCCTCTCTTCCATTTCCCTCCTGGTGTTGCTGTCTGAAACGTGCTCCCCCCAGTGCTTCTCTGTGTCCCTCTCTCACAGTTGGTGCCTGCTGGATGCCCACCTCAGTACCAACTCTTTCTCTTAGTCCATCCAGGCTGCTTGATGTTGGAGTATTTCCCTTATGAAAGATTCAGAAGGGCTGAACGCTGCTCTCTGCCTCCTCCTGTCTTGTTCTCCCCTCCATCAAGCACCGCTTGACTGACCTCCTCTCTCCGCAAACAGCCCCCACTTCTCTGAAAGGCACTCCCGGTGTGGCACAGAGTGACTTCCACTATGCAGAGCCTCAAGTCAGATTCCCTTTCACTTGCACAGTCAAAGTGCTGAGCTGCGCAGAGCAAAGCACGCAGGCAAATGCTTCACTTGCTGTTTCATTCAGAATATACACAAGGAGCTGAGAGCAGGCACGCAGCGAGTGCAAGCCACACCTCCCCTGTTAAGGATTGGCTGGTGGTTGTTGTGACGACAAGCAGGCAGGCACAGTAACAGGTTGTCAAATTTATTATTTATTTTCTGTTTAGCTGGGATTTGTGGTAATGTTTCTGATGATGTTGTGACCTTTAGTGAGGCAGGCAACTGGTGAGTGCAGGCCAAGAAAAAAATTGCAATTTGGATGGGCGATAAAGGCAAACAGCGTAATGCGCATCAGTGAGGAAAAACATACACACTGCAACAAAGGTCAATCCATTCAAATAAACAGTCTAAAGCATGCTACTGACTGAGCCTGTTGTCTCTTTGCAGTAAGAATGAAACCACAAATAACTTATTACATACCGTTTTTTTCGATTACAATTCCACAACGCACGCACACACACGCACACACACACACACACACACACACACACACACACACACACACACACACACACACACACACACACACACACACACACACACACACACACACTCTCACTTTTAGCCATCCATAATTCTGTCTGAGAAGAAGCAATTAAACCGTGAGATTGCCTCAGTATGTAGAGAAATAAATAAATAATTGATAGAGGCATTTCAGATACACATCCTCACACAGAGGGCCACACTGAGTGATGAAAAGGAGAGAGAATAAGAAGAGCAATGCCTTAAAGGTAGAGGGATGGGAGTATAAGGGAGACAAATCCAAAAGGAACATCAGAAGAGGTAGAATGGCAGCATGACGAATATTGGAAATGTGAGCACTTGCTCGTCTGCTCTGTGGACTGATTTGTTTTGGTTGTGAGTCACTGATGCTTCGGAGCCATCTAGGCATGGAGAGTTTTCTCACTAAATGCTTGCCAATAAAACCTTTGAAAAATAGTCTTACCCAGGATGTTTATAAAGAAGAATATACTTGTAGTAATATGTGTCAACGGGGCACAGCACACTGTGTGTCAGTTAGTGGTTAAAAGTCAGACAACGATGCATGGCATTCCCTGGCTCAGCTATTCAAAGTACAATCACAAAATACAACAGTTGACAAAGGGTTACAAATAACCATCCTGTAGTTTTCTTACTGACTAATACATCCCAGGAGCATCCAATACGATATGTGAGCTGTCTGCACAGTGTGTGAAAAACGTATGAGAAACTAGAACATTCATTCACTTTTCTATTGAACAATGTCAAAACGGAGGCAAACAAAGGAAGCCTACTTCACACTAACTTTGGAGATTTGCAAAGAAGGCCCAAAACAACGATGCTAGCGAGGAATCTGCTGTGTTTAGTAACAACAATAACTGGAGAATGAACAGTTAGGATAAGTAAGAGTCTTGTTGCTAGCACTAGTAGTAGATACATGTTCGACTATAGAGTAACTGTTGAATCTGAGGTCTCAATGGAAAAAGCAGCTCAAGAGAGGATGATGAACAGGTGTGGCACAGGGCTGTGGTACCATCCACTGCAACTTCAAGTGATCTCCCCCATAACTAAACACATGCACAATGAAGAGAGAAGAATCTGTGGATGTGTGTGTTGTAAGCAATTGTTGAATGCCTTGTGGGCAAAGAAGCAAAGGCTTTGCTTGATTGCAAGTAAAGGATGAGCATTCATCAGAGAAAATGATTATTGGTAGAGTGAATTGCTGTGTACAAAAGCACACAGAAATAGCAGAAATGAAAAGTGGTAGTAAAGCATAGCTCAGTTAAAACACTTTATACGGGAAGGGAAGGCTGGCTTACACACAAATAAGAATCCTCGTAAAACCTAATGATTAAAATAGGTTGCCAGTCACCACTTACATAGCACATTTACAAACATTGCTTCAGATCAGAGCCAAAGAAACAAAGGCAACACTTGTTACTAATGCTAAATCATTTGATGCTCTCATTAGCATCACTATGTCCAGTGATAGAAAACTGACACTAAGAAAACACTTCATAAAATTAATCAAGGACGACCAAATTCGTACTATTTCTCAATCTGCTTGAATACAAATAGAGCACACGAAAAAAAAATGAACACAAAACACCTATAAAAAATGTGAAATACTATTGCTGGCTCTTGACATTAGCAAGATGTCTGACAAAAGATGAATGACAAAGCACAGAAGAGAAAAACCAACATTATAAATCCATTTTATAAGTGATGTTAGATTGAAAGGGATTGAATTAGAGTGACTGGGCCATTTCATTCCGCATTAAAGTCCGGATTTTACACCCTGAAGAGCTTGAATGAAAGCACACAATGCACGGTCACAGAACAGGAAGAACAGAGATCTAAAAAGGAGCGCTGGCAGCCCTTCACTGGTGGGCTGTGTTCCTTGAACAAGTGGATACTAATAATGGTGTCTGCTGAAATGGAGACTGATAAAAAGGCTACATTTATTATAGGCATCTGGCCCATTTCTGAAAATGATTTAAACTAAATGATCAGTCAATTATTAAATGATGAGATTGAAAGGAATGTGCTGATGAATACTGAACACAAAGTATGACAGGTTGAAATATTTAACAAATGGGGGCACTACATAAAAAGTAAAGGGATGACCTAAGTGATTAAAATGATTCCTTCAGGCGGAAATGGATATCTCAACAAAATGATATTAGAATAAATTCAATAGATCTTGATACATTTCACTTAAACCTACAAATGTCCAATTCATAGTGGTGCGAGTGGAATGGTGAAGGGATTACCAAAGTCAGTAGGAGTCCTCTGTGCACCATAAATGCCTGAAATATCTTGAAATCTATGAGATGATAGAACAGTATAGACCAAAGCTTTCAAAAGACTGACCGTTAGCTATTAGCATGTTGATCTGTTTCTATTCTTTCTTAATTTAATTTCGAAACGAGTACCCTTTATACTTTGTTTTACAATTTAGTTTTTGGGATACTGTGATGGGCATTCCTCTCACATTTTACTGATATTTTACAATGATTATTTTGGATCAAATATTGTATTGATTGTTAGCAGCAACTAGTGCTCTTGCTTTGCTGTGATGTGTTTTTCAGCTTGGCTGTGGAGAGTCTTGTTTAAAGGTCACCTAATCATCAGCAAAATCCACTTTTCATGTATTGTATACCTAAACATGCGTCCCCTCTGTGTAAAGAGATTCTGAAAATGTCAGGAAAAAAGATCCGCTCTCTTTCTGTCCTGATCCATTTCTATAAAAACCTGTCTGAAAATGAGCTGATCAGATTTTAACCACTTTATGATGTCATAACGATGATTTGGCTTGTGTAACCATTAGCCAATAACCAACCAATGTAATGGGAAGAAGATGGGCAAATGTGTTTTTTTATCATATAGCGATGATATAGACCTTGAGTATGTGATGGGTTTAGGTTCGTTAATGAGAATCCTATGAGTAGCATCTCTTGCTACAAAACAACATATATTCCTCATTTCCTTTATTCAAGCTACATCTCTCAGATAAGTGCAAACATAATGCATTGTGGTTAGACATTAATACACCTGTACTCCTTCACAAAGGTTCATACAATAACTCTTAAACTCAAAGAGAAATCAGGTATTAAACATTTCCTTGAATAAGATGGAAAGAGGCTGCACAATATGACAAATGCAAATATAAACAAAGGATCAAAGTCAATGGTGATATGAATAAAACACAACAGAGAACAAAAGGGGTTACGTGTGGTCTGTGGAATAATCTGTGATATCCGTAAAGATGAACGAGGGCTTCAAGATTTCAAGGTGACCTTGTTACATTTCCTTTGTGTACAATCCTAGAGAACAGAAAAGGAGTGGTGTCCGCTACAGATTTCTCCCAAGGCTGTTGAAGTATTTTATATCATGTAGACAGTTATCCTATTAACATCCCTGTCAACTCCAAACCTAACAGATAAAACTACTCATAGGTTGAATGCACACTCACACATGAGAAGATTGCTCTGCAACACAAACTGACAACCAGGAGAGTAGACAAATTAAATACAGATTAAAAACAGATTATTTTTCCACTGAACCAAAACCCTCCCAAAGCCGATGAAACTGTTGCGGACATGAATGCTTGTTCTTAAGCTTTAGCATAAAACTGGATCATATTTGCCCATTCAATGTTCCACTATGCTGTATAATCATGCAAAATGATGTTGAAATATTAGAAGCATGTTGACTGTTGGTGTTCGTTGAAGTTTAATTATTATTTTCCAATGCGTCCAAATTAAAGTCGTTGACATGTGTCCAAAACACCAAGATAATCTGCTGATATCCAAAGTAGGTATGTTTGAATCCAAATAGCTAAATCTCAGTGAAATACAAATGTGAATTATTTGCCTGCCTTTGTCTCTGCCTGTGCGCGCTAAAATGAAAAATGTAAGATCCAATTTTGGCTCACTGGCTGTGTGGATTACTCACACAAACACCAAATCTGTCTGGAACACCAGCGGAGAGGGCAGTGCTCGACAACACACCACAAAAAGAAAGTACACCGAGTGCAGACGAGCCATAATCTGAACGCTGTCATCACGACCCAGGGTGAGGAGCACGCTGAAATCAATAAATGTTAAGAAGCTTAACCTGAACAGCACATACTAAGGTCAGGTCCTGAGGTATAGTATAGTTTTTTTTGGTGTTTTTTTACTCCTTTGTTTTCAAAATATGTTTTAAAGAAATCTCTGTGAAATTCAATAAAACTAGAAATGAATAGGAAATCAAACCGCACAATGAGGTTTTTACTTGTTTCCTGGCACAGCTTAGACACCACTCCACTTTTGCAGAGTGTGTGTAGTCTATCATCACTGGTAGGTTTGCTGTAGTGTGTCGTTAGGTTTGCTGTAGTGTGTCGTTATCTGAAGCCCTTCAGCCGATAGAGCATGATCATGTTGCACAAGTGAAAGGATTTGGTTTATGGAGATAAGCCGTAGGTGGTGCCAATTTCATTGCTGAAAAAAAGGGGGGATACAAGATTATTGATTCAAAGAGCACCAGTCTTACCTAAAATGGTGAAAAGCAATGTAGAAAATACAATGAACATATTAAGTTTGTTTCATGTCTTATTATAAGGAACATTAGTGAACATCAAATCTCTGTGGAGCAATGAGTATACGATGTATTTATGTTTCCGTTCCAACCAATTTAATGTGCAAATCGTAAAAGGGGATGAAATCGCACCTATAATCTCTGTCCTGTACATGCCAAAGACACCTGTTAATAAACACATATGTATCCAGTTTATTCACCAGTCCCTGACTCAGTTATTGCACTTATTTACAGGTTTCTTCTGCACCATACTGGCTTTTCTCAGGCGGTGGCACAAGCACACCCAGCCACACACACAATCCATGAGGCACAGTGAAACAATTGTGTGCATCAGCAGGAAAAATAATTGAATCCCAAAATAACTTCTTGCTCCCTCCGCCTCCTTCCAAACATTGATTTAAGCACCTAAATAAGTACAAGGGAAAGAGGGGACTGAGAGGAGACGAGGAGCTGAGCTGATGACGGGTACTTTAATTGTGCCGCAGACATACATATTTAGTAGGGATGCACAATATTGGTTTTTTGAAACCGATACCGATAACTTCCTGCTTCTCAAGACCGATACCGATAATTTAAAAAAATGTACGCCACTAATTATTTTAACGCGATTAACGCATGTGTATTTTTTTTCCTCGGCCGCCCCGCAGTTTCAGAGCGCATCGAGTTTAAAATACCATCTACAAGCTGATGCTGACAGCCCCGCTCCTGTCGCCCGCTTGTGGCAGACCACACTTCCACGCTCACCGGCAGGCACCGACTGTTATTAGTTATAATGTGTGGCCCGAGCGAGCGAGAGAGAGACCTTACGTGCATTGTTGTTGTTAGCATCTGGTGCTAGCTAGCTGCGCTAACGGATATACGGAGCTGTTTAAATGAAAACAGAGGAGCGACATTTCGCCACAACTGCGCCGAGCACTTGACTTTATGCAGGAAGCCAGACAGTGGGACATTGAACGAAATGTCAGCACGGATAGTGCGCAACATGATTGCAGCGTCCAGGCAGCTCCGGTTCGAGCATATGCCTTGAGTTGCACATAGCTCCAACGCCCATACCACCGACGACATGTTTTTTTACTGTCCTGGCTTCACGAATTAGGGAGCGCTGGATTTGTGAAAAACTCCCCTCTTCCTAAACCACTAATACCACAGTACTGGCAAAACGGGAGTAGCCGAGTGAAAAACAAGCGTCCCTCATCCCAATCCACCCACACCGCAGTATTTTTTTCTTTTTTTTTACCCAAAAAATATATTGTATATTATCGGGGCTATTAATACTGGTATCGGGTTTATCGGGTCATAATTCCTAATATCGGACCGATAATTATCGGGCCGATAATTATCGTGCATCCCTAATATTTAGACATGCATATAATACACACACACACACACACACACACACACACACACACACACACACACACACACACACACACACACACACACACACACACACACACACACACACACACACACACACACACACACACACACACACACACACTTCAGGCTTTTCTAGGGAAGGGAGCAATTAGACTTTAGGACCTTCAGGAAGTTTCTGCTGACCCTGACATATAGCAGCAATGTTGCCTGGAGGAGACGTAGTGTGATAGCTTTTTAAAAGAGAGGAAGGCCAAGAGGGAAAAGTACATGTGGGGAAACATGTCTGCCTCCACCACCAGAGTTACTGACGACTGACACACAGCTCGTCTGCCATAAACTCTGCATTTGCCCAAGCAGACTGAACAGCCACCAACAAACATGCTGTTAATAAAAAAGAAATTAATTGTATGATTTGATATATATAAAAAGGTTATATATTCAAATTACTGGGTCCTGGATGGATATCCTCGTGGATTCATCTTCCTATTATACACACATGCATTTCCAAACATTTGGACTACCTATGTTGCAAATGTATTATCTTTTCAATTTACACACGGCATCTATTGCACGTCTGTCCGTCCTGGGAGAGGGATCCCTCCTCTGTTGCTCTCCCTGAGGTTTCTCCCATTTTTCCCTTTAAACTGGGTTTTCTTCGGAAGTTTTTCCTTGTACGATGTGAGGGTCTAAGGACAGAGGGTGTCGTATTGTCATACTGATATTTTGTACAAACTGTAAAGTCCACTGAGACAAATGTAACATTTGTGATATTGGGCTATATAAATAAACATTGATTGATTGATTGATTGATTGACTGCCACAAGCCAACACAAGAAAAGTTTCCGTGCCTCCATGTCTCTGGAAGTGTATTATTCCCCTACCATGCATGCCGTATTTCACTTGCATCATTTTCCCACTCATCAACCCATTCAGTAACCCTCAGTGTGGAAGCATCTACTCTTCTACTTAGCTTGTTCCTTTAATCTGTCACCAGTGTGTTTGAGTGAATGTGTGTGTAAGCTTGTCCAGTCAACCGTGTACACACTGCTCCCTTCTGGTAGCAATTGAAATTTCAGATCTTCAAACATTCACTCAATAAGCAGGATTTTCTGTTCAATGTGATTCATCAGTGAACGTTATGTTATGAAGGTAATACATGTATTTCTCATGTGTTTTTTAAGTGTGCTCATTATTTATTTCAATAATAGGTCCTGTATTGCAAAAAGACGCAATGCTTAGTCAATAAGTAGATTAAATAAAACGTGATAATTTATCGCTTTTGTTGACATATGTATATTTAAAAAGGTCACCAGACAGGACACATAAACACCCATAAACTTAAGTGCAGCACCAATCAGGACTGATGAGCACCAATCTTCCCTGCAGTCCTTATTCATCTCACTGTAAGAAATTAATCACCTGGCTACTCTATTTAAAGTGTTCCTCAAGTGACTCTGGTCCAATCAGGAGTGATTAGCTAGTTTTGTAAAAGCATGTCTGAATTTGACACGACTGGACAACTGGCCGACTGCCCAGAAACTGGCCACTTGCTGTTTGTGTATGTTATCTGAAACTGATACATGGTACCTGTTGCTGTGTGTGTGTGTGTGTGTGTGTGTGTGTGTGTGTGTGTGTGTGTGTGTGTGTGTGTGTGTGTGGGCATGGGCTGTTATCATTTTATCCAGCCAGAGTGAGTGTGTGGTGTGTGTGTGTGTGTGTGTGTGTGTGTGTGTGTGTGTGTGTGTGTGTGTGTGTGTGTGTGTGTGTGTGTGTGTGTGTGTGTGTGTGTGTGTGTGAGGCATGCTGCATAAATAATGAAGCAAGGCAATGTAATCAACAACAGGCTTAGTGCTACATGGCAGCTCAGTCACAAATGCAGAGAGGGCTTCTAACACATTTTCTGAAGCTGAGTCTTTGCTTGGTATAACTGAGGGATCCTGTGGTTTGACAAACAACTTTCTCCAATAATTAGTACTTAAGATTCCATTTATGCAATTGGTGAACGTCAGCCTGTTAGTAGGTTTGGACAGGCATTCCCCATTGACATCTCATATTCATGAAATTTTTTCGGATGCTTCACAACCAAAACAAAATCCACATTGCTCCATCAAAAACTGTAGAAAAGTCACGACATAGTCCAGGCTCAAGCATAGAACAACAAGAAAGAGGCTTAGCTACGACGAGTACACACCTTATAGAACATAAGATGTCAGTGTTGTTCATACACTCATAACAAACAAGGCAGTGTTTCCCATACATTGATTCATTTGTGGCGGGCCGCCACAATTAAATATCGTCCGCCACAAAAGGATCTCATAAAAAAATTTAAAAAATCTTTCTTTTTTTAAATGTTGGTGGTCTAATGGATAGTGAGGTGGGCTGATGAAGGTTGCGAGTTCAAATACCGCCTGGAACACCACTACTAATGTGCCCTTGAGTAAGGCGGTGCGGTGCCCCCACAAATAGAATCAAATTCAGTGGGAAACACTGCAAGGTGTCAAAATATGTGGGGTTTATAAATGAAACTGCACTACCTTATTGCAGCTATATTAGTATTAGTCTATGTGATGACCAGGTAACAAGACATGTTAACACAGAAATGCCAAAATAGGTTGGAAATTATTGAGAAACAGTCAAAGCTTTACATAGTTTGTCCACCAGAGAGGACTAACAAGCTCATTTTTCAACTTTGACATTTCCTGCACAGTATGGAACTTGGTCCCTATTCAGAAAATATATCAAAAATATCAGATTTACAATTTTTCGCTTTTTTTTGGATCAATTCCTAAAGTAGCAGTAGCAGTCTACATTGAGAAATTAAGCTCTTTCTCCCAGAGATGGAGTACTCGAGTCCTGGACTCGGACTCGAGTCCTGGACTCGGACTCGAGTCGGACTCGAGTGCCTATTTTCGGGACTCGTGACTTGACTCGGACTCGCGCACTGATTGACGCGACTCGGATTCGGACTCGTGAATTCTCACGCACGATGACTTGGACTTGGACTCGGACTCGAACACAGGTAATGATGACTCGTACTCGGACTCGGCTCGGACACTCCTTGGATGACTCGGACTTGGACTCGGACTCGAGCACGTTTTCTCTGGAGTCTGATGTCCTCTGTGTCCTGGCGTGTGCACCTGCGAGGCGAGTTCACGTACTGGGCGCGCCCCCGCTGCTATACCAGTCTAAAGATGTCCAGAGACACACCCCGCATCGTGCTGTATGCTTTTAAAGATTTCGTTTCCATATTGGGAAAGAGCAGCGCAAAATGCACATTATGTGGACAGAAGATAGAAGAGAAGACTGGGACAACGTCGAATTTCAATCGACACCTTTCACGGCGGCACCCAGAAAAGTAAGTAGAAATGCTATTGTTAGCTTGCTAACCCACGTTAACGTTAGCCACTAAATTGACTCCACAAAGGTTTTAAGATGTCGGGTTAGATGGAGGTAGGGGTTGATATCACATCCTAGGGACCAAGTGCAGTTTTATTGTCTAGATCAGTGTTTCTCAAACTTTTTCATACCAAGGACCACTTAACCAATAAAAAAACACTCGCGGACCACCTAACTCCACAAATATCCAAAAACACATCATTTTTTACAAATCGCCTGAAAATGGTACAAACAAGTGGCAACATGTGTGATGAAGGTGTTTATCTGGGCTATATCATGCAATTGAAAGTGAAACTTAAGCTCGTTCCATTGCGGAGATATTCCCGCGAGAGTGCGAAAAACTTAAATAAATGTATTTATTTCAAATGTGAAATTTTACCAATATACTCACGGACCACTAGGGGGCGCTGACGGACCACCAGTGGTCCGCGGACCACACTTTGAGAAGCACTGGTCTAGATAGATACTGCTGGTCTATGGCCTTGTAGAGGGTAACGGGGTACAGAGTCGCTTAGATAAGCGGGGGAGTGCATCTGACGAAGAGATAGGTTGTTGTGCTCCCTATCTCTGCTTCTTATCCTATATCTAATAGAACTGCTCGGGTCTTGATAGATTGAGTGGGGAAGTTCATGAGATCTTTCTAGAGGGTATCAAGAATAACTTTTATCCAATGACCTTTTCCCTCTCTGTCTGTGTCTGTGTATTCTCTTGTTCCGATTAACCCAACCAAATATTTTTTCTTGTTTTATATCTATATCTACGCCGGGATCCGGAGTCGAGGCTGATCCTCTTGCTGTAGTCCTGTGTCTTGGATCCTCTATCCTGAGTTCTGGATTAAGTCGTGGACTTCGGGTCGTGGCTGAACCTGTCTCTGCGGTCCTGCCTTGGGTCTCGTCATGCTGCTTCCCTGATGGCTTCCACAGGATTGTAGCTGACATCCTCGTGGATTCATCTTCTTATTACAGACACATGCATTTCCTAACATTCGGTCTATATGCTGTAAAATGTATTATCTCTTCGATTTACACACGGCATCTATTGCACGTTGTGGTGGTTGTATTCTCCAGCCACCTCCCTTGTGTGTGTTTTCCCTTCCCCTGTCTGTGTGGGCGTGGTGGCTGTCACTCCTGGCTCCCGGCTCCCGGCTCAACCTCCACCTGCTGCAATCAGTTGGGCACCCTCCTCTGCTACACACCTGATTTCCATCAGCCATTACTAATGGCATATCAGCGGAGGCTCCACAACCTGTCAGCGCCAGATCGTTGTTTAAACCCCAGTGGTAAAACTCTCAGCCTTCTTAGAATTAGTTAGCTATTTCCGCTACACTTGAATGTTCTTCTTACCTGTTCTTCTTGTGCTCCAGGATTACTCTCCAGCCGGATTACTCTCAACGCTCCTCCACCTCAACAGCCGCTAGCAACCGGATTACTCTCCACGCTCCTCCACCTCAACAGCCGCCAGCAACCGGATTACTCTCCACGCTCCTTCTCCTCAAAATAAAACCTTTGTAACACTCTGCCGTGTCCTGCGTTTGGGTCCTCTCAGATAACCGTAACACACGTCTGTCCGTCCTGGGAGAGGTTTCTCCCATTTTTTCCCCTTAAACTGTGGGTTTTCTCTGGAAGTTTTTCCTTGTACGATGTGAGGGTCTAAGGATAGAGGGTGTCGTTTTTCTCATACTGATATTCTGAACAATCTGTGCTGTTGTATTTGCTGTAAAGTGTCTCTACTGTAGGCTATTTTCATTATATGTACAGCACTTTGGCCTGACCAAAAATCGTTTATAAATGTGCTATATAAATAAAACTTGATTTGATTTGAACGACAAACAAAATAGAAAAAGCTTAAAACGGATCACGGATAAACACAACTTAATACAACTAATGGATCAACAGACTAGAATAACCAAAACCTCCAAGACTATTATAGATTTATTATTTACTAACAAGGCTGGCTGAATAGTTAAAACCTACAACTTCCTGACTGGTCTTTCTGACCATAACCTTGTTCTTTTTGCCAGGAAACTCACACAAAAAAGGTTCATGGCCACAGCTAAAACCCCTGCCTTCGGTTCTCGCTTCATCCCCAAAAACCTGCAACAATGTTTTATGGAGGCAGTGAAAATGATTGATTGGGGGGACACTCTGTCATCTGAATACATTGGTGAAAAAAGTAATCTGTTAATATCTAAAATGAATGATACAATGTCTTCCTTCTCAAGGAGAGGGTGCCTTAGGGCAGAGTCCTGCACGGGTCTGATTTTCAAGACCCGCTCCCGCCCCGCACCCGCGACGTGCAATACCGAACCCGCCCGGCTACCCGCACCTATTGCCAATTAGTTCCGCAACCCGACCCGACCCGTCGGCACAAGATCCCCGACCCGAACCCGCATACTGTATGAGCAGTGAAAACGTGCAATTGTTAACACACGCAGGTGCATATTTGTCGCAAAAAGCGTGGGATGTTGGTTATTTTCTCCATCTAGGAACCAAAAGCCTCCCAGACGTTGGATTTCGCTCTTGAGGAAGTGTTATTGAAAATGCTGTATTCTCCGCTAGAGAGCTTCACCTCAGCCATTTCGAATGTGGCGCGCACAGCAGCAGATTGATGCGCTGCAGAGGTTATGATTATGCGCGGTCCCGCGGGGGAGAGGTCTGAGGATTTAAACATTAAACTAAATAATAATAATTTTAATATATTTAGGCCTACTATGCAACACCCGCGACCCGACCCGCATCATCTTTGTTTTACCCAGAACCGAACCCGGAAAAAAGCGTTTGAAAAAATACCACCCGCGAATCGCCTTTTTTGCGGGTCACCCGTCGAATACCCGCGGGTACCCGACCCGATGCAGGACTCTGCCTTAGGGACAGGAAGGAACATCATCTTCCCTAGCTGAATCTACAATGCAGGAATCTCATGAAATCTAGAGACCAACTATTGAAGCAGAGCTTGAAATCCGGACTATCCACTGACAGACATACTCATGCTCGTAACAAGGTAACTCAAACAAACAATAAGACAGGCCAAAGCAAACTTTTTCATCAACATAATTGAAGGTGCGAAAGGTAACTTTTTGGCTCAGGCAAATCACAAAGCTCTTCCCGCCATCTGAGGTCTCACCTAGCCCGTTTGATACTAAAGCACCCAGATATTGTTCTAAACTGTATTAAAGTAAACGGGTATTATCTTGAACTGTATTGAAGTGAACATGTATTATTTGGGACTGTTTTAAAGTAATCCTATATATATAAACCTTCTTACTTACACTCCATGACCCAGAGACCCTAACACACACACATACACTTCCTGACCCAGATATCAGCAACACACACACATACGCCTCCGCTTATCAGCGCACACACACACACACACACACACACACACATACACTTCCCCTCACTAAACACACACACATGTTCTTTTTCAAGGTTCTTTCTGGGGCCAATAATCCCAAGCACCAATATATCTGTGTCAGTGCTTGAATTGGAATGAAAAAGGTGCCAGTACTCTAAAATCAGCAACTTTTTCAAGTCAATTTTATATATACAGCCCACAAACAAGAATTTGGCTACTATAATGCTGGTGGGTTTGTCTCTTTACTACTGTATATTTTAGAAAGGTTCACTGTACTTAACATTTTTTATGATAGGCAGCGGATATGGCTAAAGCTCAGTAAGGTCAATATTAACTGAAAATATAGCAATCAAAGTCTAGATCTTCTGCTGAAGACACATGAAGCAGAGACCTTTCAGGTGAGAGCCCCTCTGGTGGTGTTCAACATTAATGACAAGGAAACAAAGCTCTGGTCAGAAGCATTTTTTATAAAAAGCTTTAACAAAATTAAGTATTTCTGTACATTTTGAATGCAATCTAACTTTCCAACTCAGAAAACGAAAAACGAAAAAGTGCCAAAAGTCTTCTCACATGGCTGAGCTGCTTTGCAATATACTTCACCACTGAAGAATACAAATATGTATAAAGTAAACTATGATGCAATCTAACTTTCCAACTCAGAAAAATGATAAAGAGCATGAACAAAGAACATGTAAAAACAAATGCAAAATTTGCACAATCTAAAATGAGAAACTGTAACTGCAAGTAACAAAGTCTGAGCCATGGTAAAGAGTTACATTGAATACCAAGCTGATCAGATAACTCCCTGGTTGGTCTGAAGTCCTTCTATCTCCAGGATCTGTACAAATCGGCACATTATGCCAAAAGTCTTCTCACTGGGTGAGCTGCTTTGCAATATACTTCACATTGTTAGAAAAGGCTCCAGAAGGCCTTGGGGACATCAGTATCAGGGGCTGGAGCTGGACAGGCTCTTTCATCAGCACTTCTCCTTCCCTTTGCCAGCCAGGACCTCACATACTGTTCCGGATTGAACTGTCCTAGTGATGGTCCATTACATTTAATGAAAACCAGGTTGGACAGTCGGCTGACAGAGAGAGCATTCCTTTTTGCAGTAAGGATATCGTTCATGCAGCTGAATGCCCGCTCACACTCACTAGTGGAGACAGCGATGGTTCGGACTGCTTTCAGTAGAGGCTCCATGGCAGCAGGTGTACGGGATGCCCTGGTTTCCTTGTATTCGCGAAAGCCCTGAACAGTCTCTCTTCTGTCCACTTTCTGCACTTCGCACAAACGTAGCACCTCTACGTCCCCATACTGTACGTCTAACTCCTCTTCAGGCCAACTTCCAGGATGGATAACTTTCATGTCCTGGATTAGCTGATTGTCCCGGGCCTCCCGGCCATGTAATGGGATTTCTCTTGTGCTGACATGAGAGGAGGTTGTGGAAGTCATTCTGTGTCTCAGATTCTCTACCATACTGCGGAAAAACTGACCTGCATGAATCTGTACAAGCCTGCCATTCTCACGCAGGGCAACACCCTTGAAGGACTTCTCAGCTAGAGCTGTATGAACTGTAGTCATGTGTGGGCCAGGCATGGTGACCATGGATTCAAAAACTCGTATTTCTCGAGTTAAGAGCCTATCTGCTGTAGGCAGTGTCATCTCTCTTTTTTGGAGTTGCCGAGAGAGGTCGCTGAGCTCTGTGAGCGCATCGTACATCAGTCCCAGATTGCTGACAAACGTTGCAGATGTGAGCACATCATCCAGGCCCTTGTACTTTGCTCTGTCTCTGGATTCCCTGCTCGTGTCGTTTGCAGCATTTGTGAAGTGATCATGAAGCACTCGGTAGTTTTCCCAGACTGCTCTGACGCTCCTTTCACTTGAAGCCACCCAGCGGATGGACAAAACACGCCCTATCACCAGGAGACGCTGTCCGACTGCTTGCGCACGCTGCGCTAACTGCCTCTGATTTTTGGGGGAGGCATGGAACAAGGAATAGAGTTTGTCAAAAAAGATCTGGAAATGATTGAGCCCTGAGACCTCCTTGACCACATCCCCAACTGCCAGCTCTAGACGATGATTGGAGCAGTGCCACACAAACAGGCTTGGGAATTTACTACACAACTGGGTAGCAACGCCTGTTCTCTTCCCTAGCATGACTGAAGCCCCATCACATGCAAAAGAAACGAAACACTGACCTAAAAAGTCCTCGTTAAAATCTCTTCCAAGACACTCCATTAACGCCTTTGTGATGTCATCAGCCGTTGTTCCATCCAACTCGATCAGCTCCCAAAAAAACGTTTCGGGCTCAGCATCAGCTAATGCTGAGCGTAGACACACAACAAGCACCGTTTTACCACTAATAGTGGTAGATTCATCGACCAAAACACAGAGTTTTCTTTGGTTTTCTGTAATGTCTTTTGCCATTTTTTTCTTCAGCTCATGAGCTATGTGGTCGATGATTTCGCCACAGGTTTTATTGGAGTGCAAAACCCTGCCCACGTTCAGCCCATTCAGTTTCTGTACATTCAAATCAATTGGCATGTCTGTGAATGGCCGGCTATGTTTGCCAATTTTATATGCCGTTCGAAAAACTCTGATAGTGGTGTCTAATTCAGATTTATGCATAGACTGCACTTGATGTTGAATAGTTTCACGTGAAGCAGATGTAAGGATGTCAGCAGCTTTTACATGGGCTTGTGATTCTTTATGTTCTTTGATTTTTTTTCTCAGGCTAGCTTGTTGTTTGCCCTTGTCAACACCGAAATGAGACACTGCACACTCACCCCATTCAGTTGACAGTTTCAGTCCTTGTCCAGTGTGTATTCCCAAAGATTTGACATCTCTGCATATCCGACATCCTAGCTTCTTATCTTTAAGAAGGAGCCATGCATTGGTCTTGCAAAAATATTGCACCTGGTCCGTTGTCCAGCAGTCAGGTGCATCGCTTTGCCCGGTGTTGGTGGTGGCAGTTGCGCCAGCAGCAGCTAACGTTAGAGGCTCTGGAGGAGGCGGCGGAGCTAGTGCTAATGCTAATGCACTAGAACTTGGAGCAGGAGGATCAACCAAAGAAAGCTCCCCATCAGACACAATTTCCAACACAGGCACAGCATTCTCTGTATTTGAAGTTTCTTCCGGCGACAACCGTTGTCTTTTTGCACTTTTATTAATCCACGCTAACATTTTAGAAATGCTAATTTGTGACGTGACTTGCTTTCCTTCTCTCGGGGGCGTGCCTGCTCTGTTCTATCACTCTACATAGCCACCCACTGGGTGGGAGTTGCACTGCATAAACACAACACACGTGCATCTAGGTATGTAAATTGTAAAGCATTAAAACATGGTTTTACTAACAGTTTTCAGTATGTTGTTACTTCGGCATTATTATTATTATTATTTTGAAACGTGTATTACTATTAAATCACGGTCAAATAGGTTAATTTTGACATAGTCGTTTCCACCACAGTATTTACATGGAGAAGATAAGCCCCGCCCCCTCTCCAGCACGTTCTGTTTGAATGACAGGAGTAAACAGCTGACAGCCGCTGTGAAACTCCAGCGGTTAGAGCGATGAGAATGTCCGTTCGGCACCTCATGACGCATCTACTGAGTACCGGGCGGCTGTATATATATATATGGATGTATAATAAGAAAGGCGGGAGAGTGTTGAGTACTGGCACGGTGCATGAGTACCGGAGTACCGCCAGCATGCCGGTACTGAGCAAGAAGTGCCGGTACTCCATGGGTCAGAACCAGAAGTGCCGGTACTGCGTACCGGTGAGTACCGGCCCAATTCCAGCACTGATGTGTACAATGTTTGATTGTTTAGAAAAGAATAGTTTGTGTGAAACCTTCCCTGGGAAATTAAAGGAGTTGGGTCCGGTGGAAGATAAGAAGTGGATCTCCGCCCCAAATATGTCCATATATACTGTTGTTTCTTCATGCAAAATGCCCCTGTTTCTGACTGGCTGGTCCCGATATCTGTATCACACGGCAGTAGAGCGGGGAGCCCGGAGTGTTCTGTTTCAGGGCACTCTGTATTTCGTATTGTGTTTTTTACTGTATTAAAATCAGATTATTGTTATAACTTTTATGCCGGTGTTTTGAACTCCTTTTATTAAATCTGACCAGGCTCATCTAAAGGACGGCGCGGAGCAGAGGTGGGCTTTAAGCCACCACTATTGTGTTTGCTCCTACAATACACATCCAGTTTTTGACCTGTGCTCCTTACAAAGCTGACGTATTTAAATTTTTCGGCAGATTCAATACAGTGGGTTAAGTCTTACTTATCGAACAGAAAACAGTGTGTTTTGGTCAACGGTACCAAATCCCCCTACCTTGTCAACCCTGTTGGGGTTCCACAAAGTTCCATTATTGGACCATTACTGTTTTCTCTGTACATTAATGACTTGCCTAATGTATGTCCTGATTTGAATGTACAAATGTATGCCGATGATGCGGTCATCCTTGTACATGGGAAAAATACTGAAATAAACACATCCTATCTCTCAAATGCTTTGGACAAGGTTCAACACTGGCTGAACAACATTTTCTTACCGTTAAATGAAAAAAAACAGTATGCATGATGTTCAGTAAACGACCAGTCAAAATCGAAGGATCCAATGTGTTTTTAAACGGAGCAGAATTAGAACTAGTCCCCCACTTCAAGTATCTTGGAGTCATACTCGAACTTGACTTTTAAGAAACATATCAAGAAAGTATCCAATACCGTTAAATTCAACTTGCAAAATTTTAAACAAATCAGACCTTTCTTAACTGTCAATGCTGCAAAGTCATACCTCCACTGTATGATTCTATCCCACATTGAATAGTCGTTTGCTTGTGCCACAAACCTGAAACCCATAGAACAGCTGTACAAGAGAGCTATCAAGGTGTTTGACAGAAATTCATACCACCACTGTACCATCTTTGAAAAACACAATTTCTTGAGTTTTGACCATTTAAGTCTTTTAAAAGTATGTGTTTTTTTTATAAAAAAACCACATAAACCCCCCCCCCCCCCTTAGGGGAATTCCTCAACAAAAACACACTGGATGCTGCACTATAGGTCAGAAACCAGAGGAGACTGAAGTACACCGCAGGCGGACCACTTTTGGATAAAATGTCCTCTCCGAGGCAGATCATTGTGGAATAGCCTCCCAACTGACATACGGGATTGTCCCACTCTCCATAGTTTTAAAGGTCAACTCAAAGAATGGTTAAGAAACAAACAGATGTGCAATCACCGCTAAATGCACTTTAATACAGGGGTATCTCCTCTCGCACTTTATGTAGCTCTTTTATATCCTCCTGCACTTTATATGTTGTAGCTGCTACATTGTACTGCCTTGTCGTAAATGCTTGTATGCTGCTCATGGTCTTTCTGCATATCATGTATTTCTGTTTGCCATGTATATAAATGTTATGTTCATAAATGTTGTATGTGACGGGACTGATGGAAATTAGCTCAAAGCTAAAATCCGGCTAATTTACATTTCAAAGCATTATTTTGTTTAAAATGTTCATTAATGTGTATTGTCCCGGTTCAAATAAACGATTAAATGAAATAATTAAATAAATATGTTTTGCTTCAGACAAAAAATATGTGTGGAAAAGGGGGCAAAATGGCTCTTTTGGTCAAAAAGGTTGCAGACCCCTGCTCTAGGTCGTTCAAATGTTTTCCTAAACAATTCTGCTGCCATTGAGCACGTTTGAGTTTGTTGGATTTTATTTTTCTGTTCACTCACCATTCGGGATCAACCGGCGTGATATCTATCCTGGGAGGGGCTCCAAAGGGCAAAGATGTTGGCCTCGCTATGATTTCTTCATCAGGTGTCCTTGACCCCTGACGCCATGATAATGGGGGTAACTGCAGGTTGCCTGAGAAACGGCGTCGGCCACGGCGCAGGTCAACACCCAGCGTGTACGACGGAGAGGTGAAAGACTCACTGAAGCAGCAATCTGGAAGCTCTTTGCAGTCCTGACAAGAGAGAGAAAATAAGTGTATACAATTAAAGAACACACTTATTTTCAGTGAGAGCCAAAGAGAAGAGGGAAGTATGATAATGGAAATAGTAGAACATTAAACCAATAATGAAGAACTCAACTCAAAGTTACTACTGTGTTTAATTACAACTCCTAACTTTTTTCTCGAGCTTTGTAACCGTTTGCCCACTAAGGGGCGCCACAGGCTTGTGTCTGAGTAAAGATGGTGTTGTATACCACTTTTCCTCAGTTTATTGTGACCTATAACAACATATTTATAAGCTGACACCTCTTCGTCTCAGATGAAATCATTTAGGAGGGCAGAATAAAAAAATACACAACCAAAATGTACTTGAGACTAGTTGAGTCTTTAAAAATATCACAAGAAAAATGCAGTCTTCAAACCTTTGATGGTTCACATTATGATGACTTAAACAAATGTAAAAACAAGATCTGCTAAAAATAATTTCGCTGTACAGTACGACTGCATGAATCCCACATGAGTCGAGTCTTCTCTCTTCACACACAGATCCCCTCTGGCTTCCCCTTCATTTACTACCCTAATTTGTCTCGTTAGTGTCTCTGATTGCATTGTATAAATAACATGTTTATTTCTCAGCTGCTCTCTCGAATTTACATGGAAGTCTGAAGGGCAAGATACATCTTTATCTCGACTGTATCATCAGCTTATAGTTCTCAAAACCTGTGCAATATTTGAGACAAATCATTCTCAGTTTGACAACGATTATAAAAAAACATCCTTACACACTCAACAAGAAATGAAAGATCTCACCTCCTTTTATCCACAGTGACAATGTTGTTTTTCCTACAATCAATGCAATTTTCCTTTTTTAATCATGGTTATTTAAAAATATTTTTTTAATATAGAGACAAGACCGCTCGCTGGAGCTAATCCCATGTGTGATTTGGTGAGAGAAAATAACACAGACAACCAGTCACGCTCAACATCACACGTTAGCTAACTGGATGTATGCCAGGTAACCTCAACCTGCATGAAACCTAAGGCACAGGGAGAACTTGCACGATTGAAATGTATAACTTCTTTGCTCTGAGTCCAGTGGTTATATTTCATAATGAAAATAATTGACGTTCTAAATTAGAGCCATTGTCACTTGATCAACAAACTCACCTCCTTGCCAATGGTGTAGAGAGCTTCATACAGTAAATAACTGAGGGAGTGTTTTACTAGTCTAGTCAAAGAGTTGAACAACAAATCGTTTTTACAGTTTCTTTATTTTCAAGCCTGAATCCTACTGTGTCTTCAGTAGTAAACACTTATTCGAGTAAACACAGACTCCCACTCTTAGTCCCTCAGCAGCTCTTCTTGACCTTTTTGCCTTCTCCCACCTACTCACAGCTTCTGTGTTTTACCAAACTAAACAATGCCAGTGATCGGGGTAGAACTCAATTAATTCTTTCTTCATACAGAATGAGACCAAGTGAAGCTGACCTTCAGCTACGTGGGTGGTGGCTTTCTTTTCTGTTTAATATGTGCTTATGGTAAACAAGGTTACGGAATACTTGACTCAACTTGCATGTTTGTGGTAGCAAATACAACATACTGTATACATTTGTGGACTTGCTGTATTGTTAAAAAACTCGAGCCATTTATTGCCCAATTTGATTTAAAACAAACTACTAGCATGTCCTTTCCTCCAATAGCCCAAACACTCAACTGTACAAATCCAATGTTAGATAAGTGTAGGAACTGACCTGATACCATAGACCGATTTGCATGGATTTACATTTTCCTAGCATTACTTAAACACTATATACTTTCAGCATGATTGCTAATAATTATTCTAAGCTTGATGGCACACCTGTCAATTATTGTCATTCCTTGCTTTGTATTTAGAGAAGAATCTAAATTTCACAGTTAATAATAAATGTCAGTGTAATTTTTTCATTATTGCTCATTCCTTTGTTATGAAGGTGAGACACAACACATCTGAGAGATAAATCTGCTTGGGAACTGCTTTTCAGATGCGTATATAAATACATGAAAAATAATTAAATGCTCTAAGAAGCTGTGGAAACATCATTTATGAAATTAAAATAGGCTCTGCCACAGTGCCCACTTCATTTAAAAAAGCGCATGGAACAGAAAGTGTTCTGAGAGATGGAGAGTCGTGAGTAAGGAAGAATGGACAACAATACATTTATATTATAAGTCAGTAAGGTGATGGAAAGCCAAGGACACAATTAGATAGGAGAGTGAAATGAACTGCACTGGAGAACAGAGAGGATACATAAAGGAAGATTGAGGTTGGTGATGAATACAGAGCCAGCAGAGACGGAAAGAAACAAAATCACACTCAACACAGAGGGAATAACAGAGCAAATGAGGACATGTGTACAAACACACAGATGGAGCTTAAGACTTAATGAATCTCAAATCAGATAATGCCCTTAAAGTAGAAATCACACTGAACCGAAATTCAAACCGAGGACAGCATCATCCCAATTGCCTGCCAATGTGTAAGCAATTTGTAACTAATAAAATGGCTTCAAAGAAATAACACTTTTCATATTTCCAAGGCTATAGTGTTATTGCTGTCATTCCATTTGCCCTTCGCTGATATTAGTAACTTCTAGATTTGTTGCAAAAACCTAACTACATGATAATGCATGAAAGTATTACTTTTAAGGACATCAAGGACAAGGAGTAAAAGCTCACTCGAAATGTGAGTAATTTTTATTTTTCTTCAGCGTTGGAAGATGTCAGAACATTTCTTCAACTGAGAGAAGAAAGAGACGGAAGTATACGTGAATTTCAGTCAGTCTTCATTTTCTGTTAAAGCTGCTCAGCAATGGAACTCAATCCCACCTCCAATCAGAGACCAGTCCACATTCACTTTATTTAAATCAAAACTCAAAATATGGTTAGTGAGGTATCAGCTCTGCCAACACTGACCCAATCTTCTGCTCCTTACAACCCACTGCCTGTGTTTTAACATGTTCTTTTGTTTTGTTTTAATTGTTTTGTTTTAATGTTCTGTATTTTAAATTATTTTATTTAAGTATCCCAGTAATGTCTGTTGCATGTTTTAAATGTATTGTATTTACTTGTTTAAAATGAAATGTGTTTTAGGTTGACTTTTAAAATCTGTCCAGGGACTACAGATGAAAAATAGCCTCTTGGCTAACTCTGGCACATTTACAGAAATGTTCATTAATGTGCACTGTCCCTGTTAAATAAATGAATAAAAAAATGGAAAGTCTTTTACCAATTGAAATGGTCTGACTGACAGAAAGCTGTGACAAGGCTTTTAATCCCCTAATATTTTATAAGAAAAGAAAGATCAAGAAAGTCAAGGCAGAAGATGCAATGATATGACTACTTGAGGTGTGTGTACTTAAGACCTATACTTTTATTTTCTTACACCAGATCGGCTTTCATCAGCTATTCGAAATCTATTCGCAAATCTATTAAGTTTTGCATTCAAATCCTTACTAGGTTATTAATAGCTAAAGCCAAGATTACCATGTCGAATCTAAACATGTTTTGCAGTGTTACAGTTACAGCTGGCACGTATACTAGGTTTAAATACATTATAGTTTTAAGCTTTTCTTAGAGGTGGTTTTAGACAAACACACTCACCCTGTCCTTTTAAAGAAATCAATTTAAATGAGATATAAGAACCATTATGATAATGAAAAATGTTTGCAAAGTAAAAACTGAGGTGTGACTTGTGCTAAGACTCTTGTTCCTTTAATGTGCACTCCCTGCTATCCTTAGATGACTCTTAACTTCTGTGATGCCCTTTATGTGCATGTGAGGGGTGCGTTTGTTTTTGTGGGGCTGGAAAAGGATGGGAAAGGTGTAAAAGACCATTAGCCTATTTGCAACACCAAACCCAAGCAGCCTATGTCATCCGAGGACAATTATGGACTCATTAATCTAACACACATCAACAAAATAAGAAGACTTTTCATAATGCACACACACCGTCACAGGTCCCCAGTCCTCAGCTGCTAGATAAGATTAATACGAAGACTATAATGTCCCTTTGCAGACTTGTCAACACTTCATTTATCTTCAGGCCATACAGCACACAGCCTTTTGAGAGTGTACTCACCTGAAAAGCATTGGTCATTTGTTCAAACAATGACCTTCCCTGGCCTTTTGCTGTCATGTGATTTATGACTGTCCTCTACAGTTAGACCAACACGTGTTGAAGTCACCTACGTTTATGATAAGTAACAAAGTAAAGAGAGGTGGGATTTTACCGAGGCAAAAACAGGAGACTATTATTCATGTACCGTCTCATATGAACAGTTCTGTTTTTCTTACATTAAGATGATTTCTCTCCAACCATAGCCAAGTAGTTTGGGATGCATAATGAAAACACAAACTAACAGATGCATACTTTAAAAACAGAGCAGTTTTTTCAAATGATTACAAGGACTTATTGCAGATGGGAGCTTTCTATGGGGTGTACAAGCTGAATGGTTAAAGGGATAGTTTGGATGTTCTATCGGGTACCTATTCATAGTAAGTGTATTACCAACAAGTGTGAGAAGGAGAGCAAATGTAAAACCTTTACACCTTGGTTCTCTCCATTTTGTTGTAGCGATATGAAAATCCCCACCTGCATGTTGACGGTATTGATTCCTTAAGTCTGTAGTGTGTGAAACGCTGGCTGCAAATGTCATTGGTACACTGTTGATCCAAGACAGAAATGCTCAGTAAGCAATGGAGCATATAAAAACACCACATGTCAACAGGGTTAATAACGTTTTATTGGAGAGAGTCTATAGGAACATTATAAATGTTTACATGTCCTCGACTCTATGTGATGTCACGCACTTTAACTCTTAACATGACGTCCCATACACACCAATATTAACTCTGTAAAGGTCATTTCTAAGACCAAGAAAAATTGAATATTTAAACAAGTAATTTAATTATTCGCAGAATGTCTGAGAGATGTGAAACATTTTAAGTTTGAATAGAGTCTATAGACGAAAGTATAAGTTGTAGACGTTGAAACATTTCTCAACTTGACGTCCAATCATTTAAATCCTTCCAGGCTTTCACATATAGCTCAATTAGCATACACAACTCAGGCTTTCTATCCAAGTATATTTGGGAGCTTTGGAAGGAGACAGACTTTGTCCAAAACCTCTTTAGAACAAAAACATAAAATCCTTTTGAGACCAATTTAGGATTAGAGAAAGTTAAGCCACCAACTGTGAGAAACCTGTTTTTATTTCTCTCTCCCTCTTAGCTTAAATAGGCTGTAAAGCATATAAAGTGATAAGTATAATAATAATAATGTATCTCAGCACAGCCTTGACTGGCACAATTCCCATTTCTCAGCCGCCCACACCCACATCCAAATCCCTCTGCACTCTCACCATTCCGACACCAAGGCAACAACACAATAGGGAGGAAATTAGGAGATGAGCTTGGAAAACAACACCTGCTTCCCATCAGTTATAGAGGGGGAGGTATGAAGAGTGGGAGAAAGATGACAGATAGGAAAAGAAGAGAGGATAACAGGGAAAAGAAGCAAACAGCTGGGGCAGGGCACGATGACTTGCAGAGAAGGGTGAATATAGCAGAGAGAAATGAATAAGAGATAGACGGAGATAAGTGGGTGAAAGGAAGAAGAGCGAGAGTGGGAGAAAGAGGAAGGGGGGAGGCAAACATGCATCTTATATAGTACATACTGTGCATTGACAACACTTAGAAAGTGTTTTTTTTAAATGGAGTTATTGTTATTAGCTTCCTCTTCGTCAGAGTTGATGAAATAAATCATCAGACTTAAATATACAATAATATAATTATTGGATTTGAGAAATACAACAGAGACAGGATGGTGTCCTTTAAATAAAAAGGTAACTTTAGGACAAATGATTTTGACAGCGGCACAGGACATTAATAAAAATGTTTGGTGAATTACTATGCCACCTTTTTTTTATCATCTTCTTTTCTTTATCACAATCCTATCACCGTGACTCAGACAAGAGATCAGATAAATTGCCTACACTTTCTCTATAGCAACATGTGATGTATGATTAATGTAGCTTTTGAGAGGGTTGAGTGTTCAATATAATTCACTAAGGGCCTTGTCAAGTGTTTTTCAGATTCATTTATTCAGTATGCATGCATGGAACATGTATTGGAGAGACTGAGACAACAGCTGAGATGAAACAAAGCATGAACACCAGATTGAGATCCAGACTGAATCCATGCTGTGACAGATTTCTAAAAATAATTCCCAACCCCCCTTTAAAAGAAGCATTTTCCCCTGCAGTATGTATTACATCAATCTTTCTCCTTGAGTGTTGACATCGAGCTCACCCTTAAACCTCTAAAGCAGGGGTGTCAAACTCAAGGCCCGGGGGCCAAATCCGGCCCGTGACTTCACTTCATGTGGCCCCACAAGAGCTTGCAAAGAATATAATATGTTTATTATATGGTTACATGCCGATTTACAGAAGCACGTTGCCCATAAACTACATGTCCCACGATGCATCTCAAATTTGACTTTGACTCTTTTTTCAAAATATAATTTTTTTTCAAAATGTCACTTCTTTTTTTTTATTTTGACTTTTCTTTCTTAGAATTTGGCTTTTCTTTTTAAATCATTTTGTGACATGCACACTGAAGAGACTTGCAATGTTTTGCCCCAGACTTCTGATTTCAGACGTAGTTAATTATGAAGTTATTACCCTATCCTAATAATCCAATGCAGAGTAAGAATACATTATTTTATATATATTAAATATTTATAAATGTATTTGTATATAGTCTTAAAGTTACAACCGGCCCTTTGAGTGTAACCATAATGCTGATGAGGCCCGCGATGAAGTTGAGTTTGACACCCCTGCTCTAAAGTCTAATGGATTAATAATTTCTAACCAAATATATTAAAGAGGCTCTATTATGGTCATTTTCGGGCTCATATCTGTATTTCGTGCCTCTTCTGTGATATGTTTACATGCTTTAAATGTTAAAACAGCTCTTTATTTTTCTCATACTGCCTATGCTGCAGCACCTCTTTTCACCTGCTGTCTGAAACCAGAGTCCAGTCTGCTCTGATTGGTTAGCTGGCCGGACCTGTTGTGTCAACATCTGAGAGATCTCCCGCTTCTTATATGCAATGTGTTTGAAAGCTAGCCAACAGAAGCGCGAGTGTTACATAGTAATGCTATATTTTACAGGATGAAACACAGGAGTCAAATCACTAGAATGTTAAGAAGCAACAATTCTGGTGTTTCAATATTCATTAGGTCTGAGTAAATGAACAGAAAGAGTATTTGTTACAGCATCTTTTTTAAATTGTTTTATTTTAACCTATTTTAATTTATTGTCAGCTTTAATTCAAGGGAATTTCATTAGGATCACTATAGATGTTTTATCTTGTTCTGTATTTATTTTAAGATTGTTGTTATGTTTTCTGTAAAGCGATTTGGGCTGCTTTGTGTATGAAAGGTGCTATACAAATAAAGTGTATTATTATTATCTTAAATGTGTATTTCTGTTGATTTTCTTGTCCTCTGTTACATTTGGTTAAACATCCATTTATTTTAGACCATCAAGCTGTAGCCCCTGTCTTCACCTCTTCTTTTTGTAGAACAAAGGATGAAGTGAGCAATAGAAACTGTGATAAACAAACAATTTCAGTTTAATTAATTAATATATTCTTCTTTTCAAGTGCAGGGACTCAAGCACCACACTAACAACCCAACAGGAGAACATTCAGTGAAGGAAAAGTAGTGCATTTAAACCAATGCCGATAGACTATTAGGCCCCCGTTACCATTGTGCCGGTTAGGGTAAGAGGTAACAGTTAGTATAATCCCAAGATGCCATGGGAGACAATAACTATGTTGCTGTGGTAACCAGTATCACTGCTATCCCCCTGACCAGACACAAGAGTGAGATAGAGAGGGTGGCAGAAGATAATAGTGATTAAAGCTGACCCAGAGACAGTGGAGGGAGGTGAGAGAGATGTCATTGAAGAGCCAGAAGAGTCAGTGAGAACAGAGTATTCTGCTGGCCAAGATTCAACCCTCAGTTTCCAAGCTCTCTAATTGGAGAACGAACAGCTGTTCAGTTTGACCCACACACCCTTTACATTAAGTACAAGATCAAATGCCAGAGCGGAAGAGGGAGAGAGAGAGAGAGAGAGATGGAAAATGAGATGAAAGTTAAAAGAAGTGAGCAGAACTCAGGAACTGAAGTAGTGTTGGTAAAATGCAGAAAACCAATCTATGTGATTCATTATTGCCTTGACTGATTTCTTATAAGGTAATTATTTGTCTTTGCCTTCCAATATCCTATTGTAATGTTTTCCTACCTGCTCCTTCTTTGGTTTAGGTTTGGTGAGATTTAGGCAAAGAAATATGGTTAAACAAGTAAGTACACATCTAACAACAGAATTTGGTCAGCGTTATTCAAAGTAAGCCCTCTAATAACAGTAATGTGTACTGAATTAATGACATAAATCAAATAAGATGGGGAGGTTAAAAGGTTAAATGTAATCTGCTATGTTAGATATTTTCAGGACTTGATGAGAGTAATGTGAGCATAGACACACTTCGCTGCCAACTTTAGGAAGTAGACTTTAATTGAATGTGTGAAAGGTTGGCATGCCGAGATAGGTATAAATCTAGTCATGAATATGCAGAGTCACATACCAACAGTGTCATGCATTCAAGTGAAAAACATTCAGCACATCCACACACACAAACAGAGATGGACAGTCAGAGCTGATCACATCAGAGCTGGTTAGCTGTGATCTGCATCTCTCCTCCCCTCATCACACCAGTCCAATAACACTCACAACCACTCACAACCACACACACACAGACACACACACACACACACTCACACTAACTATAACCCAATCCAAGAGTCAAGTTGATGATGTGTCAAATCATTAAAAGCATTAACACACACTCACATATGAGCACACCACTTATATTGAATCCCAGCTGGGCATCAATAGCTAAAACACATTTCTTCTGTTAGAGCTGAAAGCCAAAAACAATGTCCTACCTAAGCACACTTACCTTCATTGATTCAGGAAACACTTTCACTAAAACGTTTACTGTAAATACACAGGCTTTGTTGTGCATGACTAAATGGAAACACATAACAGTGGTGACCATTGCATGTATGATATGTGTAATGTGTATTTGTAAAGCGCTTTGAGCATCTGGAAAAGCGCTATAATAAATGTAAGGAATAATAATAATAATAATAATAATAATAATAAGCACACAACAAAGAAAGTAGGCTGTTCACTCTCAGTTTGCTCATCTGTTATAACTATTCACACAAACAACATCAGTTAAGAGCCTTTGCACAAATAACAGAGTATTTGAATAAGCTGTATACTTAAATTAAGTTGTTGCATAAAGCCTGGATGCAGGGAGAAACAGCTGGCTCGGTCAGCATATTGTATCAGACAGAAATCCCTAAGAACACCTCCTGGAGCAGGTGTCAGATACGAAGCTGCTTGCCCTGATTCCAGCGCCAACGCTTGTTGCAAAAAGGTCTCCCCTGAGACTACAGAAAACCAGGAGTGAAATCAGGAGTGACATCATAAAGTTACTGAATCATCCAACAGGTAACACCCCCACCACCCCCCTACACTCAACTACTATACAGCTCCAAAGTCTACATCAGAGAGGACTGATCCAAGCTGATCCATCGGTGCTTTAATCTCAAAACCTCCTCCTTTTGATATTGCTACTATCACTAACATTATCATGTATGTACTATATGAGGATTACATATAGTTTATATCTAATATCTATTATTTGTACTTGTATAGTTGTATACAGCAACTTTAATTTAATAGCTTTTACTTTTTTTTACTGCTGTATTTATTTGTTCTTATTTCTGTCTTTGTGCTGCTGTAACACCTGATTTTCCTTCTAGGGTTCAATAAAGGTGTATCATATCTTATCTGATCGTACTACTTGTATTAGTCTCTACTCACACAGGGCCTCACAAAGATAATGCCCTTTCTATGAACCCTCTGTGGCTGATAACTACATTGAATGGTTTACAGGTGCAGGTGTGGTTGGCACCTCAGAAAAGATGTGTTGATTTGTAGAGTGAAAAGGGAGAAATAGCTAATTCAATATAAAAGTACACACTGTCCAAACTTGCACGGATAGAGAAAGATAGAGATGGAGGGAAACTGATTAATTCACACCCACACCTTCAGCTATGGTACAAAACACCCATCACATCCACTTAATCCTCTGTGAAGTGCACCTGCATGTTCTTGTCCATTCAGCATGAGCGTACGGTGAATCTATAAGTGCCAAGCACATGAGCTGTCCCAACCTTGACTGTTACAAATCAAAGCACTTGTTTTCAAAGAAGCAATTCAAGCTCAGTTCTGATGCAGATAGAGTTTGGTGAGCGCACAAATTGTAGATTGTAGAATATATATTAAAGAGTTTGAGATAACAAAGGGTGAGTAATTAATAAACAAATGGTTATTTTGTGTGAGAAATATTCCCGTAACCAAAAATAAACTAACAAACACAGTACTATTGTACAACTTTTATCACAATATAGTAGGGCTGTAACAAATAATGTTAAGCTTTCAAGCTTTGTTAATGTTTATACATTGTTTCAAACCCCTCTCTGTCACCCTCTCTCTTCTCAAGCATACACACAGAGAAACACACACACAATGTCCTACTTTTGTCAGTCGAAACATCTTGAATTCCTCCTTATTGATAATGATCATGCTCTCCGGTATAAATGTGTCTCTGTCTCTCTCAGTCAGGGATTTTATGTGTTGGCTCTCTTCACTGAGCCAGTCAAAGACAATATTTTTAAACATAGACATTTGATTGATCTCTGGTATGTTATGTAACTGGTGAGATGTATTGGGGACATGTTGACTTACATTGCTGGGAGAGACTGAGAGTACACTTCTGCTTTTCCTCATTTTTCCTCGGTTGCGTCTCCCTGGCTGTCCAACCACGGCAGCTTCACATGCACACCTGGAAAACACAAATAGGTTTAGGTGTGTTAATCCTTAGGAATAAGTTTAAATGAAACCACTGATGATGTGGTCGATGTACTACCTTGAGTAAGTGGACATTGTTAGATTTCACTTTCCTATTACTCCACAGTTACAGCTAAATATATTATATTGAACTGTTAGTAGTGTTTTGAGTATATTTGGACCATCAATGTGTTGAGTGTGAGTAGGAACACATTAACAAAACATATTGGTCAAAAAATATATAGGTTAAACCAGTGGTTCCCAACCTTTTTTCTCAAGAGCCTCCCCAAATTACTCCTGTTGGAAGTTGCGCCCCCCCCCCCACACACACACGGTTTCAAAGTCTCAAAAATGCTACAACTACTGTCACAAACTAGATGAATGTGAAGTATTTTGTTAAAGGAGGATGAAAGCGTAATTAAAGAGCACTATTGGAGTGACTTTGATGGTTATTGGACCCCGGATGAAGTCATTTGGATTCCCGCTGTATGAAGAAATGAAAGGACGGCGTGGAAGTGGAAACAATTCACAAAGGGATTAAACTGTTTAAAACACATGCTCAAAGTAAGCCGGATTTTGCCGATGTGTTTATGTGGATTCAAAAGTCGTAAATAATCTACAAAATGGTCGGAGATCTGATCGGAGCAACTGTGACAAATAATCCAACTGAAACCGGCATGGACAATGACTATGTTTTAAAAAAGCGCTTATCCAGAAATGCCTGGTTTGGACACTTTACGGGCAGAAGAAACATTTATATTAAAGAAACAATTATACATTTCTGTCTTTGTATGCCTTTAATAGCTACTAACTTGAATTGTTATTCAAATTAATTAATCAATTATTTTTTTTATATTTTATTGTAATGTAGAGACAAGGCTTTTAGTGACAATCATGTATTGCTTTAGAATTATATGTAAAAAAAAAAAAAAAAGTCTAAATATGATATTTGGCCTCAAATCATCTGAGGCCTGGCGCCCCTCCCTTGCGATCTTTGGCGCCCCCCAGGTTGGGAACCACTGGGTTAAACGAATTCCAGGAATATATATATATATATGTAATATAAATGAGGTCATGAGGTAAGATTAATTATTGTCATCTTGAAATCAATCCAAAAAGATAGTGGGAGTTTGTGTAAGGATGTGAAAACAGGAGTAAAGAGGTCTTTTAAACACATTTGTATTTAGGCAGCTGAATATCCAACCAATTAATCAATTAATCATCTAATCGTCGCCTTTTGAGGATGCAACAACTCATATATTTCAAATAATTGATCACAGGATTGAAGACAGCAGCTTTTAAGGGAAATTATAAACACATGTTCATACTGAAGACTGCAACAAAATATTGGTGTGTAGAACTTTGAAGTTACTTAAGGTTTTCAGGCATTTTTCTGCCTTTGTGGGTAATCACTACTGAGTTAAATATTTATGACGAGAAATATCAGGATATTAACATTATCAAAATCTGCCTGGCTGTCAGGCTGTCTGAATAAATGACACTGTCAAATGGCTATAATGTAATGTGACAACAGAAGACATGCTGTTGCCTCATCATGTTGCATTAAATCAATGATGGCAAGAACATGACCATGTAACCAAACCTGACACCAGTAGCTAGCATAGGACATGCTAGGGTTTGAACAATGGGAAAATACAACTACACACAGTTGAAACACCCAAATGCAGTGGGTCTAACTTGAAAAATACAAGTATTTGCTGGTTTTCAAAATCTTCTGTGTAATGAACTAAATATCTTTGGGGATGATACTGTTAACATTTCACATTGGAAGACCTTGGTCTGTGTGAAGATTTGATTGCCATGTTCTCTTTCAGACCAAGGCTTTATCAAGATTAAATACAGCTTAATTGCACATAGATTGTTAATAAAAAAATATTCAAAATATCAACAATTACATAAAGTAGCATATTTAAAAGAGCATTGTGTGCACTGAAAGTGTACTGCAAACAACAAATGTACTTTACATTTTCTGTCACTGCCACTGCCACTGTACTGAGACTAAAACCTGTTTAGACTTCTACCAATACATGCAAACAATAGTAAATTGTGCACAAAGAAGTAGCTCAACAATTTGGAATAAAAGTATTTATGGTAACATGTTGCCGTGTACGACACAAATGTTAACTTATGGTGAAGCAGAGGTGAAGAAAGGATGATTAATAAAGATATAGGAGTATGCCATGTGTGGACGTTAAAGAACTCAGGTTATCTGCCTGAGCTGGGTCACATAGGATTATGATTGAATACTTAAAATGTCAAACAACAGTACTGACATTTATCTGATTATCTCAGCATACCGTTCTCAAATCCTCCTCAAACCAGGACATTGTAAGAATATCATTTTTAGAAATGTTATGTAATAAAATTACACAACAATCCTTGAAAAAACTGCTGTCCAGTAAATATAAAAACAAATAATAAAAGGCACCGCCAACTGATGCGTGTGTGTAGTGCAAGGATAGCATCTTACTAGAAGAATACACAAAGCAATATTAACACATATGACACATAATATTAGCCCTCATCATGTGTCTCTTGGCTTTTCATCTGTTATTCATCTTTTCTGTTTTGATAATGCTTAGTTTTCTCTCTTTCCTAGACAAGTTATCCTTTCTTTTAGTAACCCGTGCTAATGAAACCGCAAGCTAATGAGACCTAGAGCAGCCTTAATGGTTCAGCACACTTTAATTCTCCCTTCAAAAGCAGAAGACAAAATTGACTCCACAGCCACTGAGCCTTTCTCTAATGAGACGATTCAGGCAGTCCTTAAAGAGCCCTCAGAACGCAAATGTTCCTCCAGCGTACCCATAATGTTGTTTTTTCTTCATGATAAGATTAAATCAGGCGAACGTCAGCAATGGCAACATTTTATTCAGTGGGAGGGACTTACGGGAAAAGATGAAAGAGACCGATTCCAGGAAGACCAGACAAAATCATATGAGAGGTTCAGAGAATGATAAAGGTTCACATGGAGAATGTAATAAAGAGATACAAGCAAGCAGGTCAGACAGGAAAATAACAGGATAATGACATAAAAAGAGAAGGCCTGAGGTTAAATAAAGAAGGATTGAAGGATGAAGTAGGAAATTAGGTAGTGGAGGAAGAGTGAGGGAGAAACAGCTGGAAGGACTAGATGAGGTCTTTCTGTTTAAAGGATATAACAACATTCTGGGAAATATGCTTATTCACTTCCTGGCAAAGAGTTTAGTGACAGCTCAGCCCAAAGACTCTTTTAAACGGTGACAAAATACACCTAACTGCACCTCTACACCTCACTAACGTTTTATCTCCTTTGGCCCGTCTTTAAGCCCGTTACTATGACAGGGCAGGAAGTGTAGCAGGACACTTGTAATATTTAGCTACAATAATTTACAATAAACTCACCTTTCAGGCTAATGCAGAATACATCCGCAGAAAGTCAAATGAGGGGGTCCCTCCTCTGGACATTAAAGTGCTTCAACGCCAGCAAACAAACCCGGACCATGATCTACAGGTCGCTCACTAAGAGTATTCTCACATAACTATGTCTCCTTGTATGGGAACATCTCATGGAAAGAAGCAGGCTGACCCACCAGGCCAGAAAGATCATTGCAAAAATCTATTGCAACTCCAGTTCCTATAAAAGCTGTCAATTACCAAAAAGGCAAACCAGGTCGATAATCACCCCACCCACACCCTACACTCATCCTTCCAGCTGTGGACATCTGGCAGATGACTCAAGGTCTAACAAGCCGTAAAACATTGGTACAAGAAGTGGTTTTATTATCAATCTTGTTCTCATCTATATTTCCACAAGACACAAATTATAGTATTTTCTAAATGTCCACCTATAGACAAATATGCATGGTGATGTTGATGTTTGGACATGGAATATACATCCTGCTACATGATGAGAAAATCAAATGTGAAAGGATGGTGCATGCCCTTGAAGAAAATTGACATCTTTCAGCTTGAACAGACAGGACATCCTTGACACCACTCTTACATAAAAACACCCCCATCATCACACTACTGAAATTCAGTAAAGGAAAGGCAAACACTATAAAAGAACATGCAGTATTCCTCCTAACCGAATGAACAAAATTGCCTGCTACCAGAACTTACTAATAGTCAGCACAGCAGATTCAACAAATAATGAATGTTTATTAAAATGAACTTTTACATTGTCCTTTGTCTAACTTCACGTCAGGCTACGTTGAGTGTTGATTGTTAGGATAGCTCAGAGGCATGTGTACAGCTCTTTTATAGTTAGAAGAACTGCTGACAATGAAAGATTGTTCCTATCTCTTTGTCTTGAAGAAAGTTGAATTGCACTGCAGTGTTAATGTTCTAACGCAACCCTATTTTCAAACTACTCTATTTCTCCAGAACAGTCATTTTTAAAGCTGCAATGTTTAACATTTGGCAGAACTCAAATGTAATACATTTTTAAAATGAACTATCTTTATTAACAGAATGTAAAAGAGGTTAAAGACGGGAATGTGTTGCAGAAACATCTACCAATCTTGTATACCACATGTTCCTGTAGAAACGATAAAAAGGTAGAAGTAGAGCTGCCCCGAAATGCATGTCAATCTGATTCATACATGTTTTTTGTTTTTAATTCAAAGTGACAGTAACATAACATGACTTGCATCGTTGCCCCAGTCTTGCGGGGAGGCTGTTTGGCCAGGCGTGGAGCAGTTGGCACCCCAGGAGATTCAGCTAGCATTCAAGCTGCAGCGTCTGACTGAGGGCCGCTCCAAAAATGCGGGTTGTTTACTACGCTCTGCCACTTTAGATTTAGTTCAATAATCAAACGTCACATGATGTAACAGAGCGTACAGCCCCCTGTTAGGGTTAGTGCCTGAGTAAATACATGGATGGTTGGCCGAGACAGGCATTATTCCAACCCTGTCGTAGTTACTAGTAAGCACAACCGTGTGAAATGTGTATTGTATAGAGCCAAAGAGTTTAACGTTTATTCTTCATTAAAGAAGGTGGTCAATCTTGCACCTTCAATCTTGACTTATTTAGAGTAAAAGATAAAGATTTTTGTCTCTCCCTGTCATGTTTGGTTAGAGATTTTCTGATGCAAGACTTTAATATTTAGTTTGGATCATTAAGCTGAATGACGTAAATTTGATTATTCATTAAAACAAATCCTATGAATATATATTTCACAGAGGTAATTATCAGAGGCAAGGCTTCTGTTTAGGGAGGACGAGCTGTTCAAGTTATCACCATTAGCAGATAATAAGCAGTTACAGACCAAATGTGTGTGTCAGAGCACATCTTAAAATTGTGCTCGGCTGCACAGATGTAGGAAGCAGTTTATGAACACAGATTAGTGATGTAAGTAACCTCAGGGGGTGAAGCATAATGGTACTTACGGACTGTGGTGTGTGTGTGTGTGTGTGTGTTTTAGGGTATCCTAATTAGCGACACTTCTGCCATATTAAGAACATCAGGGCAAACATCAACACTTTCAAGGGAGCAAACTAACCCATGCATGCTGTCTAACTGATTACAATACAAAATGAATCTCTTAATTGGGAAAATCGTGGTTGAGCTAAAGTGTCCGCTGCTTTTCTAAAACAATGAACCTTGTTGTATTAGTACACATTTTTTAACAGAGTTTTGTTTTTCTTTGCAACACTTATGACTGAACTACTCCAATGCAGACTGTTTACTGGCAGGTGTGTTTGATTCAGCCCAGAGTGCAGTATCTTACAGTGCAAAACAGAGAGGGCCTTTATTCATTTCTAAGTGCTTCTTCAGTATAAGGCACTTCCTCTCCAAGCAATTAGTCAATCAATTGATAATGCAAGGTAAAACCTGGGGAAAAAATCCCACAACTGCGGTTGGCAGGTATTTAATTTCAGATGTCTCAAATGCACCCTGGTGTTCTGTCACATCTCATCTTGTACATTCACAAGCAACAGCGTCATTGGAAGGTGGCTTCAACAGAGCCTGTCATGCGTAATAGAGCGGAGATAACAAGCTCTACACCTGCCTGTTGACTGACTGCCGCATTGGGACTCTTGATGGAGGAGGAGGAGCCGGATCTGAATCTTTCAGTCTACCCATCCTCTGGAAACATTTCTGTAACCTGACTTGAAGTTGGAACCTGAAACTAAGCTGTGGGGTGTGTTCTACCTTTGCTCTTCATTAATTTAACTAATGGATTTTAACTCCTCAGTAGGGGGTGGAGAAAGAGGCAATGCAGGGAATGGTTGAAAGGCTGGCACTTTTAAAAGTGAATGAATTTCCCAGTGAAAAAAAGTTGTAAATGAATGAAAACAGATGCTATATCACTTATTCATTATAATCTTTCACACTCTTACATCATACCAGTAAAAGCATACAACAACACATCAAAGATAACAGACCCAGTTCATCCCATTTTATGCCCAATACTAATTAGAATCACTGAATTAGAATTTCTGTTATACTGAGTCAAATAATGTATCTATTTTTTACATGGTTCAGCATGACTACTTATAAAAGCAGAACAAAATCCAGAGAGACATTTTTACCTGAATGTGTTTTTGATCATCATACATTTCTATGTGTGTGGGTGCTTGTCTGTATCTGTCTGAGTGAAAGGGAGCAGCCTCAGAGGGAGAGTGTGCACACACTGATAATGTGATGCCAATACAAAGCAGCACTCAACCAATTTCTAAAAAAGCGTTTGAGTTTTCTGATTTGACGGTCTTATATAAAATCCAAAAACTGAGTTTGTCGGAAAGCCACTTGAGGCTGGTTCAAAAAGCAAGTCAATCGCAATATCCCGATAGACATCGTTTTGTCTCAATAGATTTCCCCCCCCTAGTACAGGAGTACATTTTCATAAAAACTCCCCATTTTAATTATAATATGGCTTTAAAGTATGCATTATAAAGGGCTGGTAACTTTGAGTGACATATAGGTAACGTCACAGGTCCTCCCATTACTTTAAAAATACATATATATATATATATATATATACAGTGGGGCAAAAAAGTATTTAGTCAGCCACCAATTGTGCAAGTTCTCCCACTTAAAAAGATGAGAGGCCTGTAATTTTCATCCTAGGTATACCTCAACTATGAGAGACAAAATGAGAAGAAAAATTATCCAGAAAATCACATTGTCTGATTTTTAAAGAATTTATTTGCAAATTATGGTGGAAAATAAGTATTTGGTCAATAACAAAAGTTAATCTCAATACTTTGTTATATACTCTTTGTTGGCAATGACAGAGGTCAAACGTTTTCTGTAAGTCTTCACAAGGTTTTCACACACTGTTGCTGGTATTTTGGCCCATTCCTCCATGCAGATCTCCTCTAGAGCAGTGATGTTTTGGGGCTGTCGCTGGGCAACACAGACTTTCATGAGAGGCCTGTCATTTTTATCCTAGGTACACTTCAACTATGAGAGACAGAATGGGGGAAAGAATCCCGGAAATCACATTGTAGGATTTGTAATGAATGAATTGGTAAATTCCTCGGTAAAATAAGTATTTGATCACCTACAAACAAACAAGATTTCTGGCTCTCACAGACCTGTAACTTCTTCTTTAAGAGCCTCCTCTGTCCTCCACTTGTTAACTGTATTAATGGCACCTGTTTGAACTCGTTATCAGTATAAAAGACACCTGTCCACAACCTCAAACAGTCACACTCCAAACTCCACTATGGCCAAGACCAAAGAGCTGTCAAAGGACACCAGAAACAAAATTGTAGACCTGCACCAGGCTGGGAAGACTGAATCTGCAATAGGTAAGCAGCTTGGTGTGAAGAAATCAACTGTGGGAGCAATTATTAGAAAATGGAAGACATACAAGACCACTGATAATCTCCCTCGATCTGGGGCTCCACGCAAGATCTCACCCTGTGGGGTCAAAATGATCACAAGAACGGTGAGCAAAAATCCCAGAACCACACGGTTCTGTGATTGACCTGCAGAGAGCTGGGACCAAAGTAACAAAGGCTACCATCAGTAACACACTACGCCGCCAGGGACTCAAATCCTGCAGTGCCAGACGTGTCCCCCTGCTTAAGCCAGTACATGTCCAGGCCCGTCTGAAGTTTGCTAGAGAGCATTTAGATGATCCAGAAGAGGATTGGGAGAATGTCATATGGTCAGATGAAACCAAAATAGAACTTTTTGGTAAAAACTCAACTAGACGTGTTTGGAGGAGAAAGAATGCTGAGTTGCATCAAAAGAACACCATACCTACTGTGAAACATGGGGGTTGGGGCTGTTTTTCTGCAAAGGGACCAGGACGACTGATCCGTGTAAAGGAAAGAATGAATGGGGCCATGTATCATGAGATTTTGAGTGACAACCTCCTTCCATCAGCAAGGGCATTGAAGATGAAACGTGGCTGGGTCTGGGACAATGATCCCAAACACACCGCCCGGGCAACGAAGGATTGGCTTCGTAAGAAGCATTTCAAGGTCCTGGAGTGGCCTAGCCAGTCTCCAGATCTCAACCCCATAGAAAATCTTTGGAGGGAGTTGAAAGTCCGTGTTGCCCAGCGACAGCCCCAAAACATCACTGCTCGAGAGGAGATCTGCATGGAGGAATGGGCCAAAATACCAGCAACAGTGTGTGAAAACCTTGTGAAGACTTACAGAAAACGTTTGACCTCTGTCATTGCCAACAAAGAGTATATAACAAAGTATTGAGATGAACTTTTGTTATTGACCAAATACTTATTTTCCACCATCATTTGCAAATAAATTCTTTAAAAATCAGACAATGTGATTTTCTGGATTTTTTTTTTTCTCATTTTGTCTCTCATAGTTGAGGTATACCTAGGATGAAAATGACAGGCCTCTCATCTTTTTAAGTGGGAGAACTTGCACAATTGGGGGCTGACTAAATACTTTTTTGCCCCACTGTATATGTATAATCCATGTAATCCATAATAAAATATACAATTATAGTTGGATCTTCGTGTCTTCTTATTGTTAGCAGAGAAAATGTAATGCGTTTACAACAATATACAATTAATCCTACCAATATAGATGGGAACCGGGTTGGGGGGGGCCTGAAAATATTTCCAATTACCCAAGGGGGGCCCGAAGTTTGGGAACCACTGACCTAACCAAACGAAACTTAAAGGGGACCTATCATGCAAAATGCACTTTTTGATGTCTTTTATACATAAATAGTGTGTCCGGTGTGTCCGGGAACTCATGCAGCGTCAGAAATTAAAACCTTTTCTCTTTTCCTCCGTACCCAAATCTTTTAAAAACGGGGGTACAACGAGCAGATACAGATTTGCTGCCGATAAGACGTCAAAAATGGCGGCGGACCCACAGAAAGTTGCCTTCAGAAACAATGCCTGACGTGTTTTGAACGTAATCTCGTCTTTGTTTACATTAGCAAGCCTTGCTAACCTGTACTGAAGAGCACATGTGTTTAAAGAGCAGGAAATTACCTTATGATAAACCCGCAAGAGAAAAAGCATTTGAGCTCCATACTGTTTCAGAAATAATCCTTGATGTGGTGTAAACAGGATGGCGTTTTATCACAGCAGAATTTAACTTTATCTCCGGTAGAATTCTGATCAGCCATTAGCTCCGCCTCCTCTTTTTTTTTTTTTCAAGCGAAGGACCCAAAATCCGTGTTTCTCTAACAGGGCTGCAAAAGAAGGGTTTGAGCAGTATGAGGCATGGCTACAATGGGTGAACTGTTTGTTATTTTAAGCAAAAAACTTCACAGACATGTTTTGTATAGGTATGGCCCTATAATATATTTTTACAATATAGCACAATAGGTCCACTTTAACCATAGCGGAGCTTACACACGGCGGCGTACGTTGAAGCTTCAACACTTCTGCCCATTCACTTTGAATGGGGTGACGTCACGCTTTGCCGAACTGCATTGTGGGAGCAAAGCGTTGCTCGCTTCAAAAGTAGAGCGATGTTCTACTTTTGAAGCTTCAACAGAAGCGTCAGCCAATCGAATCAGTACAAGCTCTAGCCAATCAAACCGCGTGCTTGTGTGTCCGGGGCGGGAGATTCATGTGATTGGTTGTTGGACGAGCGTCAGACACGCCCGCCGGCAAGCTTCAACGCACGCCGCCGTGTGTAAGCTCCGTAGGATGGTGATTTTAAAAATTACTATATGTGTTGTCATGAAGGCTTAAATAAACTACATGTGTAACCCTTTTATTAGGAATCCTTGGACGGATATAGGGTCACTGCTGGCCTTTTCTTTAAAAGCCGTGCATCTCAGGTATACTGGCGACTCTGAATTACCCAATCACAAGTGGCCACAACAACCAGAGCATAGCATTTTGCATCGTGTTGAGTCCAACGTCATTCCCTTTACACACAAACAGGAACATGCAAACTGTGTTAGAGCAAAGAAGGTCCACTGAAGAGGATTTATGGCGGAGCGATACATGTGAAACTATATCACATCATTCTGCAGCCTACAGTCTCTGACAGCCTCCCACATGAGAATAGTGTAGAGGAGAGTAATCTCAGAGCGAAAGTAAGAGCAGTGGAAATAGATTCACTGCTCGACAGCTCTGGTGTTTCACCTTATTTTTTTACCCAACCCAGGTTTACTCAGCGAATGGAGCACAGGATTTATCTTGATTAAATACACTATTGATCCTAATGTGCACACAACTTTTTTGTAAGCCTTATTTAACAGTGTACTTTTTTCTTTAAGATCCATTTCTAAAATCACCTCTTAAAATGTGGAGGACCTGAACCCAGGGGCGGACTGGGGGGAAAAAGTGGCCCGGGGATTAATTGACAGACAGGCCCACTTAATGCGCGGCATGTATCGGCCGGCCGGCGACGAAAGTATGTTACTTAACAAAAAACCCTATGTATTTTATGTTATTTTGGACAATTATTCATATAGTAATCACATTACCTGAGCCCTTGAGTTGCCTAGAGCAAAATAGTTACGGCATATATTTAGTGATTTTAATGTTAACAGATCATTGATGCAATAACATTTTGACCCAATTTGCCTGACTTGATGCATGGAATAAAACATGGGCGTCGGAAGTATCCTCAATGTGGGTGAGACAATTTAACAGGGGGTGTGGGCAGGTGGTGGACCTCACCTCTTCTAGGGGGGTCCGGGGGCAAGCTTCCCCGGGAAGATTTTTTTTTAAATGTTGAAGTTAAATGCATCAATCTGGTCCATTTTGAGAGCAAATTTAGGGACTAAATCTATGGCAGTCAGTAGGGGCTTGGACTGTGAGCCGTACGGTCACCGGTTCAAGTCCCCGACCAGACCTATTTGAAGTGTGGACTTCTACTTGGAGAGGTCCCAGTTCACCTCCTGCCCTGCCGTGGTGCCCTTGAGCAAGGAACCGGACATCCCCCTTCCCCCATCACTCCCATTGCTCCACGGGCGCTGTACAATAGCTGCCCACTGCTCCTAGTACTAGACTCCTGGTACTAGGATGGGTTAAAAGCAGAGAACACATTTCACTGTGTGTGCTGTGTGCTCTGCATGTGTGACCATTAAAGAGGGTTTCATCCCTCTTCTTCTTCTTCTTCTTCTTCTTCTTCTTCTTCAACACCCATATAAAACAGAACTGTAAACAGATTAACTTTTTCTTTCAACATTTATTTGAACAGCAAGTGGAGGCAAAAGTGACTGCACCCAAAACAATAAACCTGCTAGCTAACTAGCCTAAACTCAGTAAGAGAATGTGGGCAACACGTTCTTCTCCACAGCCGCGCGACCTCTGAGTCAGACGTCACTTCCCCCTTTTCTATCCTACAGGTACAGCCGTACAGCCACTCCCCCTGAACCCTGTTGTAACAACATAATAAACGTTTTGGGGATGCAGCTTGGGATGTGAGGACATGGCTTAGAAAGGGCGTGTCGCCTTCTGTCCTGCCAGTGTTGGCAGGACATGAATTAAAATGTCGAACTCGGACTTCATTTTAAGGACATTTCGGCCAGGGGTGTAGAGCTATATGTGTTTAAGCACCGGATTGGCAAAACAGGAGAGTGTGTGCACCAGTCTGCCTTGATCTATGTATTCATGTCTGTGACTCTCACAGTATCTGCTGCCCGCAGCTGTTTTATAGAAGGAAAACCTCCTTCACTTCATGAAATCTCTGCAGCACCAGGAGGCAGCGGGAGGGTTAACTCAGCCTCTGAGAAGAGGAGCGTGCAGTGCCTTTCACGCACCGCCTTCACTGTGTTTACCATCAGAATCATTAGAAAGGCTAAAGAGCGGTGTGGCTGATGTGTTTTAACCACACACACCTCTACACACACACACACACACACACACACACACGATTTAAACGCAGACTTTTGTTCCTCCATGTTACGTTGTTATTGTTTCACTGAGCGGACCCGCACATTTCAAACGCTCCCCTTTTTGGTCCATCTGCGCGGTTTTGTGCGCTGTGATGATTCGGCTGTACCTTTAGTAATGAATATTAAATGTTGTGAGGAAATCTTTCCACCAATAATTCCAATAAGTAATCCAAAATGTATTCACTTCAGGTTTACGAAAGTAACTGTAATCAGATTACTAGTTTTTCAAATGTAACGCGAGCTGAATACAGTTACTTGATTTTTGTATTCTGATTACGTAACGCCGTTACATGTAGTCCGTTACAACCCAACCCTGGCCACACCCCACTGGGCTGGGCTGGGCTGGGCCGGGCTAGGCCGGAACACTTACAAATGTGGGCCGGTAGGATTTAGGTAAGCAAAAATAAAAAAGGAAGTGGCTGGAACACTTACAAATGTGGGCCGGTAGGATTTAGGCAACAAAAAAAAAAACACACAGCACCGGCCCACCGGGGAAACTCCCGGTATTCCCAATGGCCAGTCCGCCCCTGCCTGAACCTGCTGTGAGAAACTTCCAATCTTATCTGGCTCCAGTCCAGCCTGTCTGAGTATTCCACTTTCCTCTTCACAGAGATCATCAGTGTGAGACCTCTATGTGTGAGACAGAAAACTGTCACAAATAACTATCACAAAGCAACCTCTCTTTTTGTCTCTCTACCTGGAATGCAGTCTTGTTGTTATGTCATACACACAAAAACAGCCATGTTGTGTTTTCCTGGCAACTTGACTAAGTTTTGGGCAAATTAGGTCATAAAAAATCTCATAAATTCTTGATGAGACAATTAAAAACCTTGATTAGTGTCCCTTATTTATTCGCTCCCTCAAGCAGTTGTCAATCTAATGGAGGGGGGACAATCAGCGTGAGGCGGAATGACCTCCTGCTGTGCATGTACTCGAGAGCATAAGCCATCTACTGAGCATGGACTCTATTGCCAACTGTGTTTATTATTTAAAAAGAAAAACAAGAGGAAAAAAGGGAGAAGGGTTAAGGAAAGGATATTACATTCTAACAAACGCAGGAGAGTTTAGGATTATTATTCCCGAGGATAGGGATATGTGTTTGTTTGGAGAAGATAAAGAAGAATGCCTCCTGGTCTATAGGTTTTCTAACTTAAGGCGCAGTTCACAAGAATAAATGTAATTTAAAGAATCTACTTTCAGATTTGTGAACATGGGCTGTAATTGGGCATGAAGAAAATAGAGTATGAAGTAGAAAGACGAACCTTTTGCTTTTATTCCTTTTATTTTACGATTGTTTTAACTGTATTTTAATGCTTTTTATTTTATTTTTTATTTTTTTAGTAGATTGTCTTGATTTTCACAAAACATGAATGAAAGATCCTCTACAAATATAAGTTAATTGCTTGATTCAAATGATCTATGACACTTGACAAGATGAAAATTACTTTTGATTAAGCATGATTCCCGCATGCACTGCCCAATTTCTCTCTACACATCCTGTCAGGTCCTAAGTATTACTGGATACCATTTTCACACTTAGTATCTGAGATTATGTACATGGGATCAACTTGTTTTTGACCCAATCATAACCAGACAGCTGTCATGGGTTAATCCCCTCGTTGACTCCATTCATGACACATACACAGCGGCAATTCCATACAAATCAATGTTCACACAAAGATTACCACACAGAAACAATACTAACAGGATACTGTTACCCTATAGCAGTGTATCTCAAAGTGGGGGGCGCAGAGGCATGACAGCGAGAGACTAGGAGGAAAAATGGTTAATCAAAAAAAATATGTACTGTATACATCATAATTTGGAAAATTATTGATTCGAAAATAATATGATACAGTACAGTACAAGTACGTCTGGGTCTCTGTGTTTCATTCAAGCTCGGCTCTGTGTGTGTGTGGAACGAGACATTTTGTGTGCGAGCGAGAGAGAGAGAGAGAGCGCACTGGTACCGGAGATCGTTGTTGTTAGCTACTGGTGCTAGCGAGCTACGCTAACGGATATAAGGAGCTTTTTCAACAACAAGGTGGAGGAGAGTCCTCTCCTGTCACACTGAGAGGCTCAGTGAACTAAAGGACTCTTGAGTGTTTAGATAGTTAACTTTAGTCTAAGTTATCTCAGTGGGTCTCAAACAATTATTTCCGAGGCACACGTTTATATGATCATTATAGTTATACTAGATAGACACATGCATTTCCTAACATTTGGTCTATATGCTGTAAAATGTATTATCTCTTCGATTTACACACGGCATCTATTGCACGTCTGTCCGTCCTGGGAGAGGGATCCCTCCTCTGTTGTTCTCCCTGAGGTTTCTCCCATTTTTCCCCCTTAAACTGTGGGTTTTCTCTGGAAGTTTTTCCTTGTACGATGTGAGGGTCTAAGGATAGAGGGTGTCGTTTTTCTCATACTGATATTCTGAACAATCTGTGCCGTTGTATTTGCTGTAAAGTGTCTCTACTGTAGGCTATTTTTATTGTACAGCATTTTGGCTCGACCAAAAATCGTTTATAAATGTGCTATATAAATAAAACTTGATTTGATACAAAAATAAGAGAATAAATGAAAAACAGGTATGAAATACAGTAAAAAAAAGAATAAAGTTTAAAAGGGGAGTGATTTGTAAAATATCCATAAAGAAAAAGTAAATCTGTTTACAGTTCTGTTTCATATGGGTGTTGAGAGATGTATCCATAGATCTCTTCATTTTGCTCTCAAAGTGCACCAGATTGATGCTTTTAACTTCAATATTTAAAAAACAAATCTTCCCGGGGGAGCATGCCCCCGGACCCCCCTATGTGAGGTCCACACACCACCTATAAAAATAGCACTTTACCCCTGCTTACAGCTATATGCCATGAGCTGATTATCAAACCTTCATTGTAACAGTCGCGGGTACACTGTGTATTTGCGTGGGGAGTGTTGCAGTAGAAAATTCCACTGTATCGACCGGTACATTAATGGGAAACCCTAAATGTTGGAGCACCCTCTATGAAACGTCAAGCTACCCCACAGCACCCCCAAAATAAATCTCTGGCGCCGCCACAGAGCCTGCAACCCTGTTTTGAAGAAATGTGCAGTGCAACACAGGCTCATTGCAGCCACTAATGCTGTGATGATAAGACACACTTTTTTGCCAAATATCAGCATTTTCTTTCTTTTCATTTTTTTGCACAGATTGCAAAGTGGCAAAGTATTATAATTTATTGTTCTAGCAAAGGGATTGCACAATTGTATTTATTTGTTTTGACCACACAGACTTATGGAGCATTGTTTTATTATCACTGTTCTAGCAAAGTGATTTTTTTTAAATGTTGAAAGGAATGCTCACGTTCATCCATCCATCCATCTTCTCCCGCTTATCCGTGATCGGGTCGCGGGGGTAGCAGTTCCAGCAGAGAGCCCCAAACTTTCTTTTCCCTGGCGACATCAACCAGCTCTGACTGGGGGATCCCAAGGCGCTCCCAGGCCAGCGAAGAGATATAATCCCTCCACCTGGTCCTAGGTCTACCCCTTGGTCTCTTCCCAGCTGGACGTGCCTGGAACACCTCCCTAGGGAGGCGCCCAGGTGGCATCCTAACTAGGTGCCCGAACCACCTCAACTGGCTCCTTTCGACGCGAAGGAGGAGCGGCTCAACTCCGAGTCCCTCCCTGATGACCGAACTTCTCACCTTATCCCTAAGGGAGACACCAGCCACCCTGCGGAGAAAACCCATCTCGGCCGCTTGTATCCGCTCACGTTCATATTGATGTATTTTAATAAATGTTAACTTGGCCCATTACGTGACTATTTGTGTTGGTGGGGGGCCCGACTTTTTTTTTTTCCAAAGGTGGGGCCTGACAGAAAAGGTTTGAGAACCACTGCCCTATAGTAACTTCATTATATTCCAAAATTAAACATAGACCTGCGTTTTCAACCTCTCACACCCAAGGGTCAGGCTGGCCTTCAACAGGTTCAGATAACAACAGACACAAGCTCCTCTAGCATCTCTGTCATTCTGGAAGCTTATAAACTGTAAACCTAGAGGCTGTCAATATCTGCTGCAATTCACGTTAAAGTATTGATTACCAAGGTATCACATCTAGCGAGAACAGAATATTGATTGGCTCCCAGGTCAAATAGATTCTTCCTGCCTAGATGCACGGAGGACCTTCTCGACACAAACATAATTATAGACTTACTTTTCAAATCAGGAAAACCACCGGGTGTAACAATGACATTAATGATGGCCCTTTTCTTTTTCAGTATGGTAGCGAGCCACGGCTGTGAGTCACATGTAACACCACACAGGACCTTACTGGAATTATATCATTATAATTGTATGCCATGCAGTTTGGCTCTCTATGATAAGGGTGGTCAGCCGGTCGGTGATCAAACTATTGGATGTATTGCCATGATATTTTGTAAGAAAACATTGGAATCTCATCAGGAACAATTTGACTGATGATATTCTACTGAATTTACCTCCGGTGTTATCACAAGGTCCAGGCTTCAGGTTTAAACATTGGTTCACAGGCAACTACCTGCAAAACTAATGCCATTCCACATCAACATCAGCTGTGCTTTGTGTTAAGTGCAAATGAACAAACTAAAATGTTTAACATTACAGCCTGCTAAACATCATCATGTAATGTTTCCTTTTAATGTAAGCAAGCAGGTTAGAAGCTGATTTTAATATTTATCTAAGATTACAGCCTCGCAGAGCTTGGCTTTAGACTGGTGTACTTACATCTGCGTGCGACAGACCGTTATATAACAGAATTATATTTTTGTACCTGAGATAATAACTCAAACTGGTATTGTTTTTTAAAGCCCAACAACATGTTTTAAAGATATCTAAAATCTTCATGAATCCATAAATGATATGAGATTTTTCTTAATAATAAACAAGAATCACTTAAGACTCTTAAAATTAACAAAGAAAACGTTTAAATTGTTGATAGGTCAAATGTAACGAGCCAAGCCAGAACCAGATGACGCATTAAACCCATTAGCCCATTAGATTATAATCATTGTGCCTAAGATTATACTTGTTTGTTTGGAAAGAGCAAACACAAACTGCAGGTCATGGTACACAGAGAAAATGTAACAACCCAGTCCTCATACAAAGATGTTAGGAGGGGCAGATAAAATACAAATAAAAAGGTCATGCCATAGAGCAGGGGTGGCCAACCCGCGGCTCTCGAGCCGCATGCGGCTCTTTGCCTAGTTTCATGCGGCTCTTCAGTTCATATCGAATTGTATATGTGTGAGTTTGGAGGAGAGACACTGACTCCTGACTAGTGTTGCACGGTGTACCGATACTTGAAAGGTATACCGCGATACCCTGCCGTTAAAAACGTTACGATTCCTCCGTTTCATTAGTAGGCCTATCGGTACTTTAAGAATGACGGGGAAAAGTACTCCGGTGAGAAAGCGCCGTTTTAATAAGAGCCGTGTGTTCAACGCTCTGCTTCCAATCCCTGCACTGCAGCCGTGCCTGCAGTCCCGCCCCTCTCAAGCACGCTCTAAGTCCCTCCCCTCTCTCATGCACGCGCTAGCTGCCAGAGCATGTGAGAAAACGAGAAGCATGGCTGCAAGTGGGAGTGCAACTGCCGCTGCGCCTCGGCTTGTTGACAAAAAAGACGCCAGAAGCGACATTTTGATGTATTTTAGCTATATCTCTGACAGTGAGGGCAAGCCTACGGACACCATGAGGCCTGTCTGTAAGACATTTATTAATTGTATTTAATACGAATTCTTGTCATTTATTTTATTTATTGTTCTCATTGTTTAAAAGGTTGTGTTATGGTTATGGTTCTGGTGTGAAATAAAGCACAATAATTACTAGGGCCGGGACTTTAACGCGTTAATTAAGATTAATTAATTACACAAAAATTAACGCGTTAAAAAAATTAACGCATTTTAATCGCACTTATTTTTGCACCGCGGAACGTTTCTCACTGGATGAGTTTCAGGCGTACCGATTATACTGGAGCACCAACTAACGTTCATGACTTCAGACAACAACAAACCACAGTGAACAACAGTGGGAAATGTTGTTTTAAAAAACGGACGGATGGAAGCGTCGATAAGAGCACGGTTGTGTGCAAATTATGCAAAAAGGAATTCGCATATCACCGCAGCACATCAAGCCTCAAGTATCACCTCAATGCAAAACATATAGCAGCTAGCGTGGAAGCTAGCGTGGACGTTAGCCTCTTTTATCGCGTTCACACCAAAAAGAGCCGGTACTAAAATTAGTTCATGAGAACCTTTTTACCCCCACGAAAGTCCCTGCTCTCTAGCAGAGAGCTGCTAGAGAGCAGGGACTTTCGTAAGGCTCTCTTGTGAGAAAAGAGCTATATTTCTGATTGGCTGGGCGGATTGCAAACCACGCCCCGTAAAACTCCCAAAAAGTTTTGTGAATTTTATTATCCTCGCATTAGCATTATTAGCATTAGCACAGCGCAGAAACGCAGAGAGACTAATTTATGGCAACACAAAATAAAACATGGGAGATGAGGAGGTGTCGGCGTTCTGGCGATTTACTCGGAAGGCTGCTGGGACTCCCAGCAGCTTCTACTGAAGCCAGTCCCCAACTCCGGGGACTTCCGGCCGGGGACTTTGGGCGGCAGTATACGCCGTGAAGTGGTTTGCGGCCTGCCAGTAAACCCAAAGCAGAAGAAGAATAAGTGACGTCAGCGGCTTCATTTGCCTAATCCACCCCCAGGTTCAAAGAGTTCTCATGAACTAAATTCTCATGAACCTTTGTGGGAAAAGTACTGCGGTGTGAATGCGCCTAATGGTATACTAAAATCCATGTGAAAAAAATTGCTTCTCACTGTTCTCAGGTCAAATATGTATATGTGATTAAAAATGCGATTAATTTCGATTAATTAATTACAAAGCCTCTAATTAATTCGATTAATTTTTTTAATCGAGCCCCGGCCCTAATAATTACATTTAAGACCGTTTCCCTTTTTTTAAGAAAAGTATCGAAAAAGAATCGGAATCGCAATTCTTGACTTGGTATCGAAACCAAAATGTTGGTATCGTGACAACACTACTCCTGACAGTTAAACCTGATATTTAGTAGGTCTGTTAAGTATTGAATGTTGATAATTCTGACGTAATTTGGCCGGTCAAAGTTGTTTGGGCTCGGATAAAATCGCTCCGTTATTTTCGTCCCGTGTTACTTTCGTCCCGGCTCTCCCCCATCTCCCCACGTATGTGTGGTGTCAGGTAATTTTCATGTGGCCCAAGAGCCAATCACAATAATACCTGCGATGCAGTGAATCATCACCTTTGAGGGGGGGGGGAAACCTATCGTTGATTAAACACTATCCAGTGTTTCGCCTACCATTGTCTTGGAGGGGCGCTGCGCCCCACCAACGGAGCCCCTCGCCCAAAAAATATATGTCATTTTTTTTTTTAAATATATATATAGCACCAAATTGCAAATAATCTATAACTACTGTCACTTTTCACATTGAACATGTGCTCTTTTATTAAATAAACTAAACGCTTTCATTTCAAGTTGTGAGTTTAGTGTTTTTGACCCTAAGAAACACTGATGCATTAATCAATAACAATAAGCTCCTCTATCTGCTCCAGAGGATTTAAAAAAAATATATCCCAATGCCACAAAAATGCATCAGTGACGTGGTTGAAATCTTGTCTCCAGAAAACAAAAAACTGAAACAAGCGGTATCAGTGACTGTGTGTTTGATGTGGCTCTTTGCAGTAACATAGAAACAAATGTGGCTCTTAACCTCTGACTGGTTGGCCACCCCTGCCATAGAGTCATATTAAAAAAGGAAAAGGTTTTCAAAGCAATCCTTGCTCTTCTCTTGTTTTCCATCTTTAAGCGCTTTGTTTACTATCTAATGGACTATAGAGCAACATTAAAATGTGAAAAAGCCAGTGCTTAATATTTGATGTGAACGATCTGTGTCCACCCAAACTGTATCTGCTTTATTTCACTCACCAGTGTGTTTTGCACAGAAAACCAATCCCAGTTCTAAACTCATCAGTTTGAGCTCCTGCTTCTCTTTAACATGAAGACATGAGCAGACTGCTTGGCATGTTAATTACTCTCAATTATCTCGCTCATCTCTTCATCTCTGTCAGCTCAGGCTTTCTGAGGATAATAGTCTTTCACAGCCTGTGAGGGAGAGTAGGGAAAACACGACCATTTGTGTATTCACTGATTAAATAATTGAATAATAAGATATTCACATTGGTTTGTAATATTAACAATAAGTCCGACTGTCAGAGTCGAGGACAGTAGAAGGGTAAAGAGACTGACAGAAAAAGCAAAGCAAAATCAAATTCAATCCATAGGCTTCTGTATGCATTGCTTAACATGGGCCATCCAAAGTTTGTGACCTACAATAAAATAAACATTATAAGGGTTAGAAAGCAGCGTTGAGGAAACACAAAAAAGCAGGCATCTCACAGCTGCAGCCTTTTAAATGGGTCATGACACATTTCCTAGAATACTTTTAGAAAGTCTTTCTTTTTTTCCACTTTTTGGTCATTGAATGGATGAGGGGTATAGTGGAGTTGAGCATGGCCTGCTTCAGTAAGCCAAATCTTGTCAAGTTTCTCCCAAAATATATAAATATATAATTTATAGAACGTGAATGGGGATCCAGCACATCCCAGATCTAGCCTAAGACAGCCACAGTGTATACTGTATGACACCCACTTGTGACGGTCACCTGCTGACCTGCTGACCTGCTTTGAACCTTTACGCCAACATGGACACAATATCAATTACGATTTTGGCTTGCAACGATTATGAAAACAACATAATCGAAATAAAACGATTATTTATTTATTTTTATTATTCTTTTTATTGGTTTTTTAGTTGAATTATACTTAAAGTTCAGGGTAATCAACTGTTAAAAACATACTCTTCAATTATTTTTTTTCAATAAATGGATGTTTTCAAAGTAAATGGATAATCGTTTTTAATAATCGTGATATCAATTATTGACCCAAATAATCGAGATTATGATGTTTGCCATAATCGAGCAGCCCTAACACAAAGTCCTTTAAAATGTTGCCGGCGGGCGTGTCTGAAGCTCGACCAACAACCAATCACATGAATCTCCCGCCCCGGACACACAAGCATGCGGTTTGATTGGCTAGAGCTTGTACTGGCATATGATTTGATTGGCTGATTCTTCCGTCGATGCTTCAAAAGTTGAACATTGCTCAACTTTTGAAGCGAGCAACGCATCCACAATGCAGTTCGGCAAAGTGTGACGTCACCCCATTCAAAGTGAATGGGCAGAAGCGTTGAAGCTTCAACGCATGCCGCAGTGTGGACGGGCTGTTAGGCTGTATCTCAAACTACTCACTAGGAAAACATTTGAATGCGTTACTCAAAGACCTGTGGCTGACTGGTAATTTCCTGTCATAGGATTTGCAGAAGAGTAATTAAATTTAAAAGTGTGCAGCTATTAGAGCTGTGGGCATTATGGTACCATGTCTCTATCAACCATACAAGTAAAAACCCACTCAAAACTGCCCAGTGGAGATAATACAATGATGGACTCGGAGATGTATAAATGGACGTTACAAGACGAGGAACAATGAAGGTCGGGTTTTTTTAGCAAAAATGTAAACATAGAGAGAAAAGGGTTAACTCCTACTGATCCTAACAAGCAGTACCTCTGGGCATGTATATCATCAGTATGCATCAACAGCTTACACATTAATCACAATGTATGCAGAAGACATTTACTTACATCATGCACACATGAGAAGAAACTCTCCAGGGGCCTATAGTACATAAGTATAAACGGCAACTAACATTAACGCTTCAAGCTTAAGAAATACAGCAGATGTATGCCAGCAGCCGGAATATCAGAGTTATGAAACAGGCAGATTTGTGTACATGTAAAAAGGTCCTATATCTTCACCCTGAAACTCCCAAATACAGGGGGAATTGGTTGTTGGCATGCCCCACGTTTGCCTGTTTTCATTAGATTTTTCAAACAACCCTTTGATTGAGGGATATTTAACATATGCATCTTCTCTAGGGGATCTGCAAAAACAAAGAAAAAGCCAGGAGAAATATAGTGATAGCGTCACTCTAGAAAAAACTAAATTGGCTCTAACTACTCCTAATTTACCTAAAAGAACAAATCAATCAAATAGCACACAGTGTAATCTTCAAGGACCTAAGAAAATGACCTGCGTTTAATTGTATCCGCTACGAGAGCAGAATTGAGCCTGGCCGGAACCACCATAGAGTTGCATGTTAAAATAATCCATATTGAAATTAAAATGACAGGATGACAGATTGGCTGAGTGATAGGCAGGGGCTGGGTGGGGGCAGCACAGACAGAAAACAGCGATGTGAAACATGGTTTTTAATTTGCACAGAGATGACTATCTCATGTATAAAAGTATTGGTGTTAGCCCCCTGGGCACTGGGCAGTCCAAACACAGTTCCTCCTTTATTTTATTTTTAAAATAATAGTAAAAAGAGAAATAGGCCATCTGGTTGCAAAAGCAACACCTACAGTAAATAGTTCACAAGGTTTCGGTAGTTTCACTGATCCCTTGAGTCACATAAGCACTCAACAATTGTTCAGATATTGATCAGTCCAGTTGCCTTTCTCAGACTTAAATCTACAAAAAGGGATCTTAAGGTGTAGTCTGACTTTGGGAGGTTAACTGACGGCTGCTGTCAGTCCGTCTACAGTGTAAAGCGTGATTCATGACAGGGATAGGTCAGCTAGTTCCAGTAGGAACTGGATTGTTGTGCCCAGACGCTTACCTCTGGGGTTACTGTGTGCACTGACTTACTCTTGGTGAAATCATGCTGGAGTTATTCCTGCTGTGGTTCTCTCAAGATCTAAACAATAAAACTACAGAAAAGTGAGTGGACAGGCCCATTCTTTTTTAAATAATCAATACATGAATAAAACATGTCAGGAAGAGGCACCAGCAGGTTTTCATCAGTGCATAAAAGGCTGCTTTCTTTTAGATATACAGTAGGATAACTGCAGAATACCAATGATGTGTTGCGAGTATACCATGTGTCCACTAACTGTGCGTATGTACAGTACTCGATTCGTAGCAGGCTAATTTGTTGGCATGCATGTCGAGTGCTAAATTACTGAATGTACCATTACTGTAATGAATATCCAAAAGGTTTAATGTGCATGCATATCCCAGTGGGTAACCGGCATAAACACCACACATTTAATGCAATCACAGTTCCCGCATCATGTGTCGACTCAATTATATTCTCAAAGTGGGTCACTGCAACCAATTTCCGCCCCTTAATAACACAAATTCAATATTTGTAAATAGTAAAAGTCCATCTTGACAGTATAAGAGCTGTAATTGTTCATGTTCTGCAGGACTATAATATGGATGTCTCCTTACTAAGAGCCCTGTTCAGGATAAATTGGTTGCTACATTTAAACATGAAGTATAGGCTTAAGTCGAGAAAGAGACAGAAATGACATAAATAGAGAGAGCTGCCGGTCTGGAAAAAGGAAACATGATAGCCAAGCAGCAGATTGATTTGTTTTGTTGTTCACAGTTTCTTTCACAAAACAGGATACCCCACTGGTTTGGATCTGTCACCAATGGGAGTCCCCACACTGTCTTTCAGACCTGTGAGAAATTCCAATTGTACCAAATCTGCATTTCAGTTAATGATGATTTTTTTTTAAAGGAGAAAAACAACTAATTATAGGATGACAAAAGGACTGTTTCAGCATACACAGGCAGATCTGTGTACAAAGTCTGCCATTAGATCTGGAACTGTCACTGTCAGTCAGGACCGAAAAAAGACAGAAAGCTGCTGTTCTCTGCACAATTCAAAATCCATAAAAGTAGGAATGTACTCGGATTAATCAGTTAATTAATTAAACTGTTCAAAGGTTAAAAATAGACAACAAGAAAATATATGTTGGTGTCTGATAGATGCACACTCTTTATCAGACACTATGCACTTCAAGGCAGGTCAACACATGACTATCAGCCAGCATCCACATTGCCAGGGGGTTTCCCCCTGGGACTAGCACTTTCCTGCAAAGTATTCAGGCAGTTGTGGATGACATTTAGAACAATAGGAAACTGCGGATGGATATATGACCCAAACATGTCAAAGCAATGGCTCTGCGGATTAGCAGGTGTACTGTTATTTCCTATAGAGCCCAGCATAAGTATATTCTGTAACAACACAATGTAAAGTAAACGATGATGTGTTATATAACTTACCCAGAAAAAAAGCACAATAATCTTAAAATGAACTGCATTATTCATGGTTATGGTCATGTGAAGGGTTCACACTGTTGATAGGATACTGATATACTTATCAATAAAATAAAATAAAAAAGGAAAGCCTGGGGTTAAAGGTAAGGGTGAACTTAACATGACAGGAGATAAACAAAGCCAACATTATCCACTTCTCCAAAATCCTATTTGAATTCCCTTTCTTCACTACTACAGTTAGAATTAAAACACTAGATCGTATGGCAAACATAATATCTCAGATCTATTTTCGACAACCTAAAGAGAAAAGCTTTCTGGGTTACCTTCTCCACAGCTCATCCACACGTGCAGACAAAGGGAATCCCGACGTTGTTTTTGGCCGGAATAGAGCAGCTGTCACAACATCCAACAAATATTTTATTCCGTGTCAGCGTGTTTTCCTGCCATCCTCTGTTGGAGTGTGATTACTCCACAACTGCCCCAAACAAGCAGGGTAATCCTGAGTCGGATGTTGTTATTCACATAATGTTGCCCTGTCCACTTTTCTCAGAGATTAAGACAACCAAAGCTCGCGCGCTGATTAAACTGCTTCTTGTTGGTTTCAGTTGTAATATGCACTTCCTTCCAGTATCGAGGTGCATGTGTTCAGGCAGGTTGAAAGACTTCGCGTTTCAAACGCATCTCAAACTCGGTGATCTTCCTTCCTCCCTCCCAGCAGACGAGCAGTGTGGACCAATGGCAAGGCAGAAGGAGAGGAAGAGAGAGAGAGAGAGAGAGAGAGAGAGAGAGAGAGAGAGATAGAGAGAGAGAGAGAGATAGATAGAGAGAGAGAGAGAGAGAGAGAGAGAGAGAGAGAGAGAGAGAGAGAGAGAGAGAGAGAGAGAGAGAGAGAGAGAGAGAGAGAGAGAGAGAGGCGCGCGCAGAGCTTCCCTCACTGCTGTGGGACCAGCAAGTAGTCAAGTATTTGAACTGCTATCAGCACACCAAAGACTCCATGAAACCATGAAGACCAATGTTATGGTTTTAATGTGTGTGTTGTACATTGTATATGCGTTTGGTTTGTGAAGCACTTTGAGTTACTTTTGTGTATGACAAGTGCTATATAAATAAAGTTTGATATGATTTGATCACTAATTACAGGCAAAGATGGTTTGGACTGTACATTTTAGATATATTGACATTCCTATCCTTATTTGAATAACAACAAAACATGATTTTATAATCTGATATTAATATACCCATTCAGCTAAATAAAGTTATAAATTGAGCAATGCCATGATTTTAATGAACAAACAGCCATATTTGCACCCTCGACTCTCTGGATTTCTTTTCATAAATCCTTCCTAGATATTACATTAATGTTGTGGTGAAAAATAGATAGAAAGACTTTGAAATAATGAATTTGAAGTGATCTGGAGCTTGTGCAAAATCACTACATCTACTGTTACTTCATTCACGAGAAATCAGTAGCAGGAAAATGTACATTCTAACATACACAATTTTGGGCACATAATGTGAAGATAATGTGGTTTAACAGTATCACCAGAGGTATTATTAACTATTTAGCAACATGAACTCAGTGAATTCCCATAACCTACATTTTACATCTTACTCCTTTACAACTACCGCTGACTGCTGAAAGATTCCCATGTTGCATTAAATCATCATTATGTGAATAAAATGTATTGTGTTGTGACTACGGTAACTTCGTCACTGTGAACTGATGGCTTCGGGCATTTTTATACTATTTATACTATTTATTGATGTAGTGTTTATTGTATTTTATTTTGAAATATGTTCCCCTTTCCCCATGTCTGTTGCTTGTGTGCACCTGGTGCCCTGTGTTGTCTCCTCCCCCCTCACCTGTGTCCTGTTGGGTTGATTGGGTTGTGCATTTAGGCTCTGGGGTTTTTCTGTTTGAGGGAGTGTGTGTGAGATCCTGGTGGTGGCTGGTGACTGTGTTCACGTGGGCAGCAGATTGATGCTGGGTCATGTTTATGACGTAATAAATGCCCACACCGGGTTGTATTTTGGACGTTCTGCCTCTGCCTCCTTGCTTGGTCTGGGCCGCTCAATTGTCAGCTTCACATGTGTTTTGCAATGGTAACATGTTCTATACAGTAAGTTCTCTTTAAGGTGTGTGTGTGTGTGTGTGTGTGTGTGTGTGTGTGTGTGTGTGTGTGTGTGTGTGTGTGTGTGTGTGTGTGTGTGTGTGTGTGTGTGTGTGTGTGTGTGTGTGTGTGTGTGTGTGTGTGTGTGTGTGTGTGTGTGTGTGTGTGTGTGTGTGTGTGTGTGTGTGTGTGTGTGTGTGTGTGTGTGTGTGATTTCAATTGCAATTGCTTCTTTCCAGGCAGCATAAACATATTGTGATTGGAATTAGAGGGAGTCAGCCATCACATTATGTCTTTCCTTAACAAGCCAAGGTCTGATAGGTCAGCAGTGTACTTATATTTACAAGAAGACCCAACTAACTGTGAGTGTATAACACCTCCATCTCTCAATTGTCGAATGAGTTATTAAAGGCCTCAGGGTTGCAATATTTTACTCAGACAAAGTGGACCAATGTCACAAAACTCATCCATAGATGGTATCATAGATGGAGTCCTAATTGACTGTCAGTACCTCACGGGCATTTTTTTTCATAAATCCTTCCAGTGGTTTCAGTCAGATTCAGACCCCGTCCACACGGAGACGAAAATGAAAACGAACCGATGTCGATATCAAAAAAGTCTTCCGTCCACACTGAATCGGCTCAAGAAACGTGTCCGTCCACACGAGAGACGCTGTAGTACATATGAGCCTGTGAGTGGCGCTGTACTTCTGCCACAAAATACACCAAAAGCAGCGAAGAAGACCCCCGAGTATGGTTGCCCTTCTGTTTATTCTCCGCGGTGGATTTAGCAACATGTAGTTAATGTAGTTCTCCATGTCCACTTGTTGCTGATGGTTGTGGTAGAGGAGCTGTAGATTTTGCACTAACATCTGTATCATGGTCAGTAGCGTCTGGAGCACGAACGCAACCCTGTGATCCGCCATTGTTGTTGTTGTTGTTGGCGAAACACATCAGCAATGACGCGGGTGACACGGGGGTGAGCAAGAGAGGTGGGCAGAGGCGGGGCCATGGCATCATCGTTGTCAGGAAATGATTGTATAGGTCGTACACACGGAGCCGTTTGCCCCCCCAGAGCGTTTCGTCCGCAGATCTACCCACCTTGTGAGCCGTTATCACAGGGCTGTCAGATCGGGCTCCATTTCGGCCTTGTGTGGACGAACCGTCCATACGATAAAGAACTATAGCGGATAACACCTGTTTCGTCTCCGTGTGGACGGGGTCTCAGTTTCACTTTTTTCTTTGCTTTGGAATTTCAACTGAGTCAATACTAGGTTTCACAGCTGGATTTGGAAAGGCCGGATCATATTTCTGAGTCAGACCCAGAATACATTTTGATGGGGAAATTGCCTGAAAAACAGCAATAAGTATGCAGGAAATTAACAAAACTCTACGGCCTGTTTAAAGCTGCTTTATTATAGGAGCAACTCTATCTGTTGATGTTTAAAACATTAAGAGTAGACACCCTTACTATCGGTGAAGAACCCAATACTTAATTCTCAGCAGAGCATCCCCCCCCCTTTTTCTTTGAAATACTATTTAATATTCACCCTTTATTTAATTTTGTTTTTATTTCCTTGCCCCCCCCCTTGTATGTTTGTGTGAATGAGATTGCGGGGTATTGGGGTTCGTGTTTATTTGTCAACTGTACTAGGAAAACACAGTATTTTACATGTAATGTCTTGAAAATGTCTGTTTGATATCTGTGCGAAAACTAAAAAGATTTATAAAAAAACAAAAACATTAAGAGTAATTGTTTTCTTGTGATCTGTGGCATGGGAAGTTTCAATGGCTACTGAAAAGGGATTTTGGTAAAATAACGATCCTACCCAGACAGAAAAGAGCTAACATCAACACTTTGTCGTGAGGAATAATGAAGTGAAACAAAATAGCATCTAATTCACTTGCCAATAGTTGGTCAGGTGCTTATTGATGTAGACGTCAGATCCTTTCAGCTTTCTTCCTTGAGAGTTATATTAGAAGATTGATACCCCTTTCCTGTGGATTAAATATAAAAGCTTTACAGCTAGCAGGCAACAACCTAGAGACTGAAAGAAGCAAGAGAGAACTAAATGTAAAAATTCCCCAAGTTTCCAATTAATCCTTTAAACATAAAACCCAAATAACAAAAACGTTAATGATCCTCTTTTCGACGTTTATACGAAAAAACTAAATGAAGTCGTTCTGACAGCAGTGACTTATCCACTAGTATTGTGAGTGTACCACTGTGACATATCTCCTTGAAGCCAATAAGCCTGAGGTGTATTTGGTGTGTTTTTCTAGTATACGGAAACCCTTAGGAATAACAATCTTTCATCTTTCCAATCTGAGCTTCAGGGCATTCTTGCGAGAAAATACAACACAAATACCCACATGCTTTCTGCATTTTTACACACAGCTGCACACACGAAGCTATTCCAACCATTGCTCCCTGCTGATTTAAGCTTTACAGTCATTGTAAAGTCGGTCTGAGTATGTCCCATCAAGTAATGAAGTAATAAAGGAAAGGAGCGGAGAGTGGCCACACTATCTGAGAGTGAAAATGTGATCACCATTTGCTTTGTGGTGGTACAACATACACACACAAACACACACACACACACACACACACACACACACACACACACACACACACACACACACACACACACTGATAAAATATTCAGCACCACCTCCACTGTGAAGGAACACATCTATCATACTGCTATGAATAAAGTCATAGAGTGAATAGATATGTGTACAGGAGATAAACACATGTATCTGGGATGTAAACATCACATCTACTGTATGTGACAAAAGATTGAGATGAAATTAATCTATTTAAATCTATTCATATTCCACCGCTGAGCTACATATTACTTGCACCTAAAGAGAAAAGAAAAGGATTGCGTTGAGTTGTAAAAGGAACAAAACAGAAGCGATGCTTCTGAATGCAAATAAATGCAATCCCTGCCCCTGCAGTGGATTGACTCAATCTTACATTTACACATCCTTGTATCGAGTTGAACTAAAATATCTCTAAATCATAATATGCAAATCTGATCTCGAGGCTATGCGGACTCTGCTACAGAGATTAAAATGCTTCCACTATAATACAACCAGTATTTTTTCAGGAAGCATCCACACTGGTTCTCATTTCAGGGACATCCTTATTATTCTTACTGGCTTAAATGCTGTCAAAGACATATAAGAATATAAATCCTCTATATGAATGAAATTATTCCACTCTGGGTGGCCAGTCTTATTAGTTTAAGTGATCTCACTGTGCACTCTTTACTTCTAATTGGAAGCAGACATTTGCCACTTGTGGTTGATTTTCCTTTAACCCCACAAGTCCCAATAGATTTGTTTGTTATGTGTTTTATTAATGATGTGTGTGACAAGTAAATTAACAATATGTGTGTATGTATATGACTGTATATGACTGTATCTGCGTATCGGTGTATTGTTTGATGATATTTTCAACAGGGGGATTTACTTCTTAAGTGACACAATCATGATTAGGAAACATGCCATCTGGTTAGAATGGGGGGGTGCTCAGACACACGCACATGGATATAACCATGCAAACACACAGACACAGACACACATAAACACACATAAACACACACAAACTCAATCTCCTCCTGCACTTTATGTCGTAGCTGCTACATTGTACTACCTTGTGGTAAATGCTTGCTGCTCATGCTCTTTCTGCATATCATGTATTTCTGTTTGCCATGTATATAAATGTTATGTTCATAAATGTGGTATGTGACGGGAGTCACGGGACTACGGATGGAAATTAGCTCAAAGCTAAAATCTGGCTCATTTACATTTCAAAGCATTATTTTTGTTTAAAATGTTCATTAATGTGCATTGTCCCGGTTCAAATAACCGATTAAATAAAACAATTTTTTAAAACATACACACACATAAACACACACACACGTATCAGTATGGAATATATTATTCAACTACACAGTCAAAAAGGAAGCCAGCCCAGTCAGTCTTCCTTGATACATAATGCTATCACATACATTAATAACACTACGGCCTATTTAATATCTTGTGTCTTTACAAGACTCTGCAGATTCACTTTCAAAGTCCCTCAGCCTCCCACTAGATGCTGCTTTTATTTTCTATCCAGAGGTAGAAAATAAATCACCATCTGTTGACTCAGGTGATAAGACACCATGTCTGTTAGGACACAATGCTGTGCAACATGTCTACCTCTTTCACTATTGAAGAGTGTTTTACACTTCAGACATAAGGACAAACATCTTCTTTTTTGTCACTGTTGCCTCACCCACAGACAAACAAAAACAACCTTTTCCCATCCTTTTTGTGCACTGCAGTTAGGACATTGAAAGAGGAAGGAAATGCATCCCAGCATCAGTGTTGTGGTTCTGTATTATATATATATATATATATATTAATGCTGTCAAAATGATCGCGTTAACGGCGGTAATTAATTTTTTGAATTAATTGCATTAAAATATTTAACGCATTTAACGCATGTGCAGAATGGCCCGCCCCATACATCCCACCAGTGGCAGCGCCAGGGTATGGCTGGGGTAGGCTACACCCATACCAATAAATGGCTTAGCCCCACCATGAAAAATGATGTTAAAGTAAGCAAAATAAAGTCCGCCAACTCGCGCCGAGAATTGCACAGACAGCAGTTAGTAAGATTGATTTCAGTAGCCTCTTGTCTGGAAATACCGAAGACCAGAAACGGTTTTGAAATTTGTTGTCACGTAATGATCGTCTTCTCAATATAACATCTTTGATAATGTCTTCTGGCCAATCAGAATCAAGATAACGGCGTGGTGTTGTTGCAGGAAGTCCCGACGGAGAATACTTTTGCTGTAGTACAGGTAACACATAACTGGTACGCAGGTTATGTGCGTAATCTGAAATGCGTACCGTCACTTGTGTCACAAAGCGCATTTGCATACCGACGTACTTGTGAAGCTTTTCCAGAAGGCGGTTAGATCACCGGACGACAGAGTCGGTCTCCGTGTGCACAGACAGGGCTGCTGTTAACGTCGGTCTGTACAACGGAATTGTGCCAAAACTACGCCAACCGGCTGCGGAGGGAGACTCCCCCCCTTCACTGGAGAACTGCGCTAAAACAGCTGATCACAACGTTCACACTCTGTGGTCACGAAGTACTCCACTAGCCCCCCCCCCCCCCCCACCTTTTTTCATTTATCTTTCCATTCCCACAACAATATACATAAAGAAATGACATATTTTGGACATAGTTCGAATGGTGATTAATCATGATTAATTAATTTTTAAGCTGTGATTAATCTGATTAAAAATTGTAATCGTTTGACAGCCCTAAATATAAAAACCCATTATTCCCTCTGTGTCGTCTCATAATGGGCAACATTTCAACTGAGGTAAAGGTCAAGATTTGTTTCCTTTTGTTGGTAGGCATCAAGTAGAGGTAACAATCATGACATTATCTGGAAAATGTCTTTGCATTTATCGTGCCTTGTGGAGCATTTCTCCTTTCACATAAATAACACAACAAACTAGTGTATTTTAACAATGCATATGTGCCTTTTTGCTGACATTTACTAAACCTCAGCAACACCAGAACTAGCACAAAACATGACTGAGTTCTGAAAAAAAAAGTGAGGAAGTGCTGGAAACAATGTTGATATAAACATAAACCAATCTTTGTTTGATGTATAACTGAAATGTTTAACTCCTTTACTTGTATATTGTTTGGTCACCTGTGTCCTCACATTGGTAGTGAGTCCTCTTCTTCTTCTCATGGATTTCAAGTAGACCAAAATAAATTGAAATTGAATTAGAAATAGGTATTTTTATCTTTTTAAGACAGTAATTTCATGCATGGAGAGGTTACACTTATTATTTGGCTATTGTTATTCTCTTTATTTCTCTGACATAGGTCTCCTACAATAAAGGAGCTCAACCTTTGCAATAAATACTGTTAATTAAATACATTAAAAATGTACCAGTTGGGGCAATATATATGCCCCAACTGGTACAATTCCCCTACATTTGTTGGGGGTGGTCTCTTTGTTCTCTGCTCAATGTGTTACATTTTTTATTTTAACATCAATATATTGAGTTGCTACATTTTCAGAATTTGTGTTTTGAGGTCATTTAATTTGGAACAAGAACAGTGTGTACTATTTACAGGTCATAACTCAGAGTCACATATTGGAGCCTCATACTCATATAAACCAATCATTCTACTCACATCTCGCTGACTCTCTCACACACACAGACACTCACTTGCAGATCCCTCTTTTGAAAGACTTCTGCTTTTCACTTTGCTCATCCTGTGTAAAGGGAGCGAGGCGTGCTGAGAGGTTTTGCCTCACACTGTGGTATCTCACTTTTCTCTTTACAAGTTAAACCCGTCAGTCCTCACAGCATGATCTCCAGGCATGACTCACCAGCACAACCCTGTGTCTGCGCACGTGTGCACACACACACGCTCGCGCACGAACACACGCACACACACGCACACACACAATACATATTATACAAGAAAATGAAGAGGCATGTTTTTTTGTAAGCAGTTCATTCATTTTCATGTGCGCATGATTTTCCATCTCTCACCCCCGTACTATGGTTCCCCTGAAGTGATGTATCCTGCAGGAGTTCAAGTACAATTTCAAGGACACCACCCATCGTGTATCAAATGTTCAAATGTGTTCAGTTGAATTGATAATGAACTAGATTGTATTCATGTTGTGTTTCAGTTCAATAAGGACCCAATTGCCAGGACACCAAATGGGCAAAGGCAAGCTGTTTCCTAAAAACAAAATTGACAATAGTTGAGGCAATAAAAAGTACAGAAGGAAAACATCAAACTGAGAACCAACTGTTATGGTACGAGGAACACAGGAGGGAGACCATAACCACCTATCCATTACTTTTGGCTGTTTACACATTTGATCTTGACTATTACTTCAAGCACTCTAAATCTCGATTGGCTATGTGCTAGCTGACCCACTTAATAATAATTTGCAGCAAAGGTTTACTAACTCCTGTAGAAACCCCACTGGGAATGAGAATGACTCCTGTACAGACACACACACACACACACACACACATACCATGTATACATCACTTCAGGGGACATTACATTGACTTACATGCATTTCCTGGAGACTTATCCTAACCTTAACCATAACCAACACATGCCTAACCCTAACCCTTACCCTAAACCTAACCAAGTCTTCACCCTAAAATCAATGATTCCCCTCATTGGAACCTCTATTTTGAGTCCTCACACGTGACTATGTAAACAGATTTAGGTCCCCACAAGTATAATAATGCTAGGCCACACACACACACACACACACACACACACACACACACACACACACACACACACCAGTATGGAATATATTATTCAACTACACAGTCAAAAAGGAAGCCAGCCCAGTCAGTCTTCCTTGATACATAATGCTATCACATACATTAATAACACTACCGCCTATTTAATATCTTGTGTCTTTACAAGACTCTGCAGATTCACTTTCAAAGTCCCTCACCCTCCCACTAGATGCTGCTTTTATTTTCTATCCAGAGGTAGAAAAATAAATCACCATCTGTTGACTCAGGTGATAAGACACCATGTATGTTAGGACACAAGCTGTTTCTAGGCATCATCCTTCTGGACCTGTCTGCTGCATTCGACACGGTGAATCATCAGATCCTCCTTCGCACTCTCCAAGAACTTGGAGTTTCAGGCTCTGCACTTTCCCTCATCACCTCATACCTCAAAGACCGCACCTACAAGGTAATTTGGAGAGGGTCGGAGTCCGACCCTTGTCAATTAACTACAGGAGTCCCTCAGGGCTCTGTTCTTGGTCCCCTCCTCTTCTCCTTGTACACAAACTCGCTCGGATCAGTCATTAGCCCGCATGGTTTTTCATACCACTGCTACGCTGACGACACCCAATTAATTCTGTCCTTTCCCCGCTCAGAGACCCAGGTCGTCGCACGCATCTCTGCTTGTCTAGCTGACATCTCTAAGTGGATGTCTGCTCACCACCTCAAGCTCAACCTTGACAAGACTGAACTGCTTTTCCTTCCGGGAAAAGATTGTCCCACTCTTGACCTGACAATCAACATCGGCACCTCTATTGTTTCCCCGACTCAGACTGCAAGGAATCTGGGTGTGATCCTAGATAACAAACTGTCCTTCACTGCAAACATCGCTGCTACAACCCGCTGCTGCAGATACACGCTTTACAACATCAGGAGAATACGTCCCCAGCTGACCCAGAAAGCCACGCAGGTTCTGGTCCAGGCTCTCGTCACCTCACGCCTAGACTACTGCAACTCCCTCCTGGCTGGTCTACCTGCATGTGCCATCCGACCTCTGCAGCTCATCCAGAATGCAGCGGCTCGTCTGGTCTTCAACCTTCCTAAATTCTCCCACACCACGCCGCTCCTCCGCTCCCTTCACTGGCTTCCGGTAACTGCTAGAATCCACTTAAAGACAATGGTACTTGCGTACCATGCTGCGAATGGATCTGGCCCTTCCTACATCCAGGACATGGTTAAACCGTACACCCCAGCACGTGCACTCCACTCTGCATCAGCCAAACAGCTTGCTGCACCCTCACTGCGAGGGGGACCCAAGTTCCCATCAGCAAAAACATGTGGGTTTGCTATCCTGGCTCCAAAATGGTGGAATGAGCTCTCCATTGACATCAGGACAGCAGAAAGCTTACACACCTTCCGGCGCAGACTGAAAACTCATCTCTTTCGACTCCACTTTGAGCGATATAACTATTAACAAAGCACTTATATACTAATAAAGGACTGGCTTATCTAAAGCCAGTTGAGTAGCACTTGAAATGTTTTTGCTCTATGAAACCTGATGTACTTATATGATTCTGTTTTCTTCAAGTTTGTATTTTGTTGGTCGAACGCACTTATTGTAAGTCGCTTTGGATAAAAGCGTCATCTAAATGCAATGTAATGTAATGTATACCTCTTTCACTATTGAAGAGTGTTTTACACTTCAGACATAAGGACAAACATCTTCTTTTTGTCACTGTTGCCTCACCCACAGACAAACAAAAACAACACACACACACACACTTTACCAATGTTGTTTTTGCAAACCTGTACACTTTGAAAGACTAGCTTTTGAGACTTACAGTTGATATACGCTCTTACCAGAAAGGTTAAACACACAAAGACGATTAATATTCATAACATTTAGCATGCATTTAGTGCTCTGTACAGTCCATTTCCACATAAAAAAGGTTCACACTAAAACATGCTGGGTTAAAAACAACCCCATTTGGGTAATTTTTTAACCCAACGCCAGGATCAATATTGGACCAACCCAGCAGTAGTTAATTTGACCCAACGAAATGGGTTGTGTATTTTAACCCAGCAGATGGGTTATACATTTAATCCAAATGCTGGGTCAAATTAATTACAGCCCTGGGTTAATTCTACCATGAATTGGGTTAAATATTACACCCAAATGCTGGTTCATAATAGCTGCGATGGGTTAATTCTACAAGTTATTATCGTCATGTTTTTAATGCAATACCCATGTCTCTTAAACATTTAAATTACAAACCCTTTTAAAATACATCCTATATTTGGTCATGCAAATAATATAATATGCAATAAACGCTTTTAAACAATGTTGGAATCTTAGAAAAATATTCATTTTATTGTTATAACAATTGACAGTTCAATAAAGTGCAAAAGATTCAGTTTACAATAAAGTGCAAAACTTTCTTTAAACAAAACTTAACATTTATGCCTGTAAACAACACACCTTCGTGCCACGCTATATGAGCTTGTAGATCTGCTAGGATGCGTTTGTTCTAATGTGTGTTGTTTACAGGCTGTACTGTACATCAGTGGTTCCCAAACTTTTTGTGCCCAAGGCACACCAAAGGACAAGTAAAAATCTCAAGGCACACCTATTGTGCAAAATAGCCCTTATAACACGTGTTATCACTCATATCATGTAAAATATCTGTAAATGTGCATAATTATTTACTAATGCCAAATAAAATGTGACAAAGACAACTATATTACTCATGAAATATTTATTAACGAAATATTTCAGAAATTAATTTGAAACTTTATCAAATTAGGCTTCATCAAAGCAGCAACACACTCATTTAAACCAGACAGGT